>NC_142601.1:302941-605883 GCF_041222555.1 Hakea prostrata | reverse complement strand
GCTTCAAGAAAGTAATTTGAAGTGGCACGACCATGTTCAACAGAGACCTATAAATATCTATGTACGGAGAAGTGATATAATCAAAATTAAAGGAACTAGAAAAGCAAGGGGTAGACTTAAGATAACCTTAAGAGAAGTGGTGAGAAAGGATATGCGTAGCTTATGCATTGTATCTAGCATGGCCTCAAACAGAACTGATTGGAAAGCAAGAATACATGTAGCTGACCCCATTTAATTGGGACAAAGATGCTTATTGTTGTTGTTGTTTAATCATACGTACTAATCCCACTTGCAAATGAAGGGTATAAGATCGATGTGTTGCCAATGTCACGTGGAACCTTTCAAGCTATACCAATGAAAACACTAGTGCAAGTTGTCGAATGGTATAAAAAATATCAAAGCAACCGTTAGTGTCCATCTTATTCTCGTAAGTGTTTCACCTCAGGTCGAGCTAAAGTCTAGTGGAGACATCGAAGAGCTTGGGAGACAAAATTGTTGCTACGTAATGAATTAAGTTATTTGCGGTGGAAACATGATGTTGAAGCTCCCTTGCGTAGTGAAATTATCTCCGACATAGACGAATGGTTCTCTAACTTTTTTGCTTATTTCATGTTTAAGCACATTAATTCTTCTTAGAAATGTGCTTGGCAAAGAGGGACAAATATTTAAATGATACTGTTGATTCAAGTGGCAATAATGACCTCAAATTTGCTAATTGCACAAATGTTCTTGTGACAATGAATTTAAAAACCCCCCACGTTAGGCAAGGCAATCTTATGTGTCAATCAAGCCCAACATTTAAAGAGGTGTTGATATCCCCCTCTCCCCCGAAGTCAAGGAGATTCCTCTTAATACAATGCTTGCATTTAGCCAACCACCCCAATGATCATTCTCATCTTGAACAATTTGTTGATGATGGTTTTTTTTCGATGGATTTTATTTCTTTGTGGATGATATTAATAGTTGGTGTAAGATTATGTTTGGATTATTATTTTTTGTTATAGAATGTATGGATTATGTGTGCTTTTTAATAGGGTGTGGACTATGAAAATTCTGTTAAGCATTGTATGGATTATGTGTGATTTTTAGTAAGGTATGGACTATAAAAATTTGGCTATACACTGTATAGATTATGTGCTTTTAATAGGGTATGTATTATAAAAGTTTTGTTATAGATTAGATGGATTATGTGTGTTTTTAATAGGGTACGGTCCTATAGATTATAAAATTTTTATTATGGATTGTTATGAATTGGAGGTGGGTGCTATCTTTTTTTCTTTTTCTTTTTTTTTGAATAAGGTTCAGGTGATTGTTTTCAAGGATTAAAGTCTTAATAGGGATACATTTAGTGATTAAGATGAAGAGAAATTCATAGAGTATTTGGGTTTGGAGATGCTGATGGGTCAACCACAATGACCCGTGTCCCTAAGCCAATACGAGATAACAAACTCACAAGACTGGAACATGTTAAAGAAATCTTAAATAGACATAAATCACATCCACCAGAGATTCAAGATGGAGCAACACGTGTTCTATAACTTAGAGTCCAAAATGCAACATCGAAGGTGGATAGATGATACTAGGTACATTCGTATAGATGAACAGTTTGAGATATTTTTGTATTTACTTGGCCATGACTTTAAAAATAGGGATACCACAGAAGATTTCCAACGCTTGCCGAAGACAATCATAAGAATATTCAAGAGAGTATTAAATGCTTTTGTGATGTTAAGCAGAGAAAACATAAGACCTCCTAACCTTGGTGCAATTCCAATAGAGATCCTAACAAATCCAAAACATTTTCTTTACTTTAAGTATAATACATGCTTTCACTATTGGAGTACAATAGTAAGCATTTATATTTTATGCTCATTATCGACGTCTTTTAATGGGTTTGAAAATATTCATTGTACTAAGATTGTATTAGTACCATGAACACATTAATTCGAGACTTCTTCATAAAGCAATACCTTTATTGGGAAAAAGATAAATTCTATCTAATGCAGGAAGGTAGCATGACGAGGTAGTATGCATTTTTTTTTCCCTATTAATATTTAGAGTAAATTACACTGACACTCCAAAATGGAGGCCTTAAAGTACTGATACCCCACTTTATGTTTAAAAAGCACATAAACCCCAAAATTGAATTTTCAAAAATAGTCATATAATAAATAATATCTAAAAAATTTTCAGTAACAAATTGTATAATAAGTGATTTAACTATTTTCAGTAATAAATTTGACAAATATATCCAATAGAGATCTAATTTTGAGATCCATATACTTTTTAAACATAAAGTAGGGTGCCAATACTTTAAGACCCCCATTTTGGAGTGCCAGTACAATTTGCTCTAATACTTATTTTCCTATTATCTTCTTAACCTGTTCTTAGACCCCACAATGAAATATATATCAGGGCTTCTTCCAGGAAACAAGGCAAAACATGAAATTTTGCAAAGCAAGATAAAAACTATTCTCTTTTTATTTTAATTTTTGGTAATCCACTTTCATTCATTAAGCCCAAACGGCGGAGGATACAAAGAAACAAGACCTAATATCCGCTGATTGATATTAGACCAAATAGTCCTATTAGGCGAGGATAAAGCCACCCTGGACAGGGAATGAGCTACATTGTTCAACTCTCTGGGAAGAAAATAAAAACAACATTGACTACAACAGTTAGCCAAGTCCTAATATCCTATTTGACATTCTCCAAATATAATGGGCCAGGAAAGTTTCCATCCACCAGCAAATACACAAGACTTTCATAAAGGATAAGCTAGATAAAAACTATTCTCATAGACATACAAATGGTTTCACTTCACCCAATTAATTTCAGTCTGTATTTATTTAGAACACTCACTAATCAGTCTGACCAAACTGATTCAACAATATTCTCTAGAACGAAACTCCAGGTTACCTCCACGACTTCGCAAACCTGAGAAGGGAAACTTGATTCAGTTATATATCCATTGCAAAATACCCAATTAGCCATAACCCTATTTACCGCACACCTGTTCAAGAATCACAATTTTAAGAAAGGAAAATCTAGAACTACCAACATCATAATACATGCATTAAGGGTGAATAAATCAATCAGAATAAAGCAAAGGACAACCCTCAAGACAATTCCCAAGATAAATTCACAACACATCCCCGCACAACAGAAGAGATGATTCCATTAAACTGTTCGGATTTTGTGTATGACCAATATGAGTTTATGAGTTCGCAAAAGTTATATTTGACTTTCAGCAGACAATTTAAAGCTAGGGTTAATATTTTGATACGGTTTTTTTTAAAGAGCAACTCCAGACTATGACTCAATTTAGGCAGGGCTAGAAGTATGAAATTCAGATAGCTCTTGGGGTTGCAGATATATATGACATCAGGGACTTATTTGAAAAGCTCTGAGGCTGAAACCTCGTTATCCCAGAGAAGGTATAACAATAAAGGTTTTGACTACAAGAGGAATCCACCACGCACCAAAACATTCACACATGGCTCCACCTCCACACTTCCACCACACTTCCCCTAGGGGAAGACTACAAGGAAAAAGGCCACAGCCGCAGCAGCAGCAGCCCAGACATATTTCTACTGCTATGAGAGAGGGCACTATGCAGAGACTGGCCTCAAAAGAAAGGACTTACCATCCTTGACACCAGCCACCAAAACACTGAAGATGAAGTTATATATCCACCTATAAAAGCGGCCAGAGAACTTCTTGATGTAACTCAGGTCCAGGATCCTGTCAATTAGAACCAACAGCAATACGTTTTAAACCCTTGCTGTTTGGGTTCAAACCTCTGTGGACGGTAGCTATTTTTTCTCAAAATACCATGCAGATGAGGCCAACTCTTTCCCATACTTCAGTTTGAGATCTGGGAATGGGTTTAGGTTTAGGTATAACGGGGTTTAGGGTTTGCGAGGGGTGATACCAATGTTCGGCTGCTGCTGTTTTGGAATTCCAGAGCTGAATATATGAGTTTGGGCTTAAAGAATGCTGCTGTGGGGTTTCAATTGGGCTTGGGAAGGGACTGATGTTAGATGTTTTATAATTTCAGGTCAAGTATAATAAGTTTAGGTCAGTCCTAGATGGATTAGGATGCGAGTCCCTAGTTAGTAGGGTCTTATTTGAGTTGGTAGTTGAGTTAGCGATTGAGTCCCTAGTTGTTTTAACTCTAGCACATGAGGCAATTAGAGGTTAAATTACAATAGAACTTAAACATGTGCTTATTAGAGTTTAAGTTAATTTAAACTTCGATTTCAGCATGTGTCCATTAGGAACCTTTAGATGTTTATATTTTATTTCAAGGGTCAAGATTATGTGGTGGGATCCTAATCTATAGGAATCTCATTTAGAGTCTAGTTCTTTAGTAGGCTATAAATAACCTATGTAATTTTTCAAGCCTGACTGAATAAGATTGTTTGTGAGAAACTTGGGTAGTGGTTCTCTTTGGGAGGGCCATGGTGGATTTTGAAACATTCATCATCTACAATTAGCAAATATTCTCAAGTTCAAGCAGCCATTAGACTACCACAGCAGCTTTATCATGTAAGTAAACAGCCCAGCCCCTTCCCCCTCTTCCCTACCCACACAAGAGTCCCCCTCTCACCTCACCCCCCCAAAACAAACAAAAAAAAAACACCCTATCCCCTCCACTGCACCTCCTTGTTCTGCGCACTCTTGTAAACCCCCTCCCCCTTACTGCTGCAACACAGCAGCAGCCCCCCAATCCCCCTGCAGCACCCCTTAGCCCCTAACATCCCCACTTAGCCCCTAACATCCCCACGACCCTACCCAGCCAATCCCCCACTTCCCCTAGCTACCCCCAGGCCTCCCCACCCCATCTTCCCCACGGCAGCAGTAAACCCCTGAGCCCTCCAACTCCCTATTCCTCAGCCCATTAACCTCCTTTCTTCTCCCTAGGATTGCACCAACCCCAAGGCATCAGTCCCACTGTTGTTTCCTAAGATAAACCCTATTTCCCTAGGTCTGAAAAATTCCTGCACTCCATCTTCTTCATCAGAATTTTCTACACTCCACATTCAACCTCCAGATCAAAACCCTCTATACTCTAAACCCATTAGAATAAGGTCTGAAAACACAACACAGGAAGTCCAGTCCCTTCTCCCATCTAGTCGGAACACCCAAACCTTAGTTTCAAACTTCTTTTGTTAGAACTCAGATCTGGGATTAGCCTTAAAGCAGGGTTTCATGTGTTTAAACCCACCCTACACATCTTAGAATAGCCATCCCCTTTACTGGAAAATCCTAGGCAGCCCTTAGTCTTGGGGAAAATTCATCAAAGCCCTAACCCTAAAACTGGGTTTACATCACACATTCAGCCGTGGGATTCCTAGATCACTCTTCCTTTGATTCTCACATATTATTTAATGAATCAAGATTGATTAGCCAATTACAAGAAGAAAAGACACTTGGACTCAAATTGCTTAACTAACAGAGCTGGATTCTAATTAGAGAATCCAATTTGGATTGTGAATCCTTTTACAACTCAATAACTAATTGACAACTAGGAAAGGAAACTCCTAAGGATCACAAAAAATAACAAATAAATTATCTATCTGGAATCTTTTGAGATTAGAATTCAACTAAGGCTTCCACATGGACTAAGACTCTTCAATAACTTGACTACTAGGACTTCAAACAACAAAATAAAAGTAGACAAAGATTCTCCAAAGTATCTGTGGTTAATCAACCACTAACTGGCTCGAACTAGGAGCAGATAATGACCAAAACCTGTAAGAGTTTGCTGCCCCCCTCCCCCCAAGGCAATACCCCCAAGTTGCTAGCGGGATGGGCCTTCTTTTGGTTCCCCTCTGAGCTGCCTTGGGGCTGTTAACATCAGGAGTCCTCTGACCATGGAGTTTCTTATTTTCACACTACAGCCCCTTTTATTGACTTTAACACATTTCTCAAGTTTTATATTAGATTAGACTTGGGCTTAGGCCTAGCCCATGATGGCTAGAGTACCCACTAGAGTACTCCTGGCCCATGAAAGCCATGGACTGATTCAGTCATATCCTTAGGCCTAATGCCTTTGATTGGCTTGATCCCTGGCGCTTCTTCTCTCAGAGTATGCCTTCAGCCCCATATCACCTACTAGTAAGTAACACCTTGGAGCAAAGGGCCCAAAACTTATATAACCCAACCCTAAGTTTACTACACAAACTAGAAGCCCAAGTTGGTGGGGGTCCTGCATCATAGTTATCAATCTAGGACTCATCACCTTTCTACAATGCCAACTACCTATAAGAAAGAGAAGTTCTCCAAGCTTCCAAATAAGTAAAGGCCACTAAGAATAAGTCAAAGATTAAAGAGATTATCCGGTTATTAACAAATTTTGTCATATTCTCTTTAGGTGGACAACCATACATGATACACAAAACATGTAACTATAAAGTAGATCCAAACAGAAACAGAAACAAATTAAAATGTGAAATTTTCTCATGAATGTACTGATAAGACAGCACAACTCACAAGCCATTAGAAACAAAGGTTAAGGTCACTCAACGGTCCATTGGATGAAATAATCTCAAACACCCAAGTATCTTCTGGTGGGTGGTTGGATGAGTCCGAGCATTTTGTGGGAGGTAACTGCAATGTCCCCCTTGCCTATATGTCAAGCTTTAGCTGAAACAGATATTGCCAATTGCAAAATAAAATCTCTCAATATCTATGTGAAGAGAGGGCTGCACAGGGCAACAACGACAGCTACAAAATAAAAGAGGTATAGAGGAGGATGCTTCAATTACAGACTGAAATGGTTAATCCAAATCTATAAATGCTTGTTCAACACTGGGAATAGCCCTATATTCTTGACATGTGGCTCAAATATTGAAGCACCAAGATAAGCTTCCGTCAACAGGGTAACAAAAACTGAATCATCCCCAAGACACGCATTAAAGTATTCCCAATGAAATGTGACCAGGCCACCCAAAAATGCAACCAAATGAAACCTCAGAAACAAGCAGCACAAAAACAGAAGGATATGCAAGCTCCTCATCAGAATTAATTAGAATTAATCATCCCAAAAAACAAACAACAAAAACAACAAAATAGTTTCCTAGCTCACATTTGAGCAAAAGCACATATACAGCAGAAGAATATGCAAGCTCATCCAAACAGCACAGTGATTTTACCTCATATACAAGCAACATCTTGAGGAGAGGCTTCTAGTCCTTGTTCCTCTTTTGACATTGTTTTGCGTCCCTACCAACCCGTAAATCATCAGAGTCACTAAAATCAGAATCAGAAAGTGTCCTTGCCCTCCTGCTCTTTCTCTTAAGTCTTCTGTCAGACTCTTCAGACTTGGACGAATCATCATAATGACGATGACTTCTCCTCCTCCTTTTCTCCCTTCTACTCTTCCGATGATGATCATGATGTTCATCCTCTGTATCGGACGAGTCATTTCCCCTCTTCTTGTCCTTCTTCCTCTTACGATCATGACGTCTGTCCTCAGTATCTGAGGAGTCATATCCCCTTTTCTTGTCCTTCTTCCTCTTTCGATCTTGACATTCATCCTCAGTATCTGTTGAGTCTTTTTTCCTCTTCTTATCCTTGTTCCGCTTGCCACAACTTTTATCTTCATCATCCGAATCATCATTCCTCCTCTTATGGCTCCTCCTTTTTCTTGATCTACCTCTCTTCCTCCTATCTCCAGAATCAGATCCGCTTTCTCGTGAAGCCTGTTTCTTCTTACTCGATGATCTCAATTTGCTATCACCCTTTTTCCCACACCGCATAGCAATTACCCTTTCAATCTCTGAATCAGCATCAGAATCAGAACTCTCTGTCTCATCCTCCACCTCTGAGCTTGCTTCAGAACTCTCTGCATCAGCCTTGTTCTCCACCTTTCCTCTGTTTGCTTTCAGTTTATCCAATCCTGAAGCTATAGCAGCTTGAACAGCCTCAGGATCCTTGTCTTTTGCCTCTTCGTTCACACTAAGAAAGTTTCTGCATTGAAACGTTAGGTGGCCCACACGGCCACACTTCTTGCAGGCCCCACGGGCTTCATCAGCATTGGAACCAGTTATACGTGCCAGGGCAAGAAGGCCTTGAAAACTGGCATATGCGTTCTCAGCCTCTGGTTCAGAATTTGACTTCTGCTGGGATGTCTGTTTTGCATCATCCTTGTTGGGAGCATAAGGATCATACCCGATGGCACTCTGCCAGATGCCATGGGTTTGGAGGGCTGCACTACTATGTACCCGATTGTTCGCAGGCATGCGAACCCTACCTGCCGTGGCTGGCATTTTTTAATTTGAATATCAAGCACTGCAAACAAAACAAGGTAAATTCAATGTTAAGTTTATATCAAAATGTACATATAAGCATTTTGAGATCACAGTACAGACTTCAAAATCTAACAGACATGAAACTACCAGAGGAAGATTCTTTACAGACAGGGATATTAAACTTTACATCATTAGAAGCACCATCTACAACATAAAACTATTTGAGCACTCTTATAGAAGAAACTATGTCAACAAAACCTCAACAACACGATCTATGACCATAAGTGCAGAAACAAACAAAGGCATGTACACAAGATGCATTTCAAATGATTTTGAACGCACTATTTTGTATTCTCAATTTTCAATCTTTGGAGGTAACTCGGTACATGGTAATTATTTTTCACTCAATCAAATCTGTTCCTTAGCTAACCTACTGAGATTCATGATTTTTACAAAATCAAATAAATTCATCTACTTCGAATAATCAATTAAGAATGATGATTGCAAGTTTGCAACAAAACTCAAGTTTCACCCCTTCACACAAGCCAATCTTAAAACATATCAGTATATTCTTTACAATTGTTTGTCAAAAAGGATATAGTGGCGCCACATCCTCACTATGAACATTAAAACTGAAGGCTGCTACATCTCATCAAAATCTAACTAAAATAAATTAGAACATGTTAGCATCCTAATTGAGACTATAACTATATGCAGAATTCTTAGATTAGGAAACATATATTTTTGTTTTTGGGTACAAAGTACACTACATATCAGATCAAGATAATCAGCTAAACATTCAAAAGTAAATAAGTAAATAGTCTACGATTTCTTCGACCTGATGTCCACCTCTTCTGATTAAACTGTTGATGAAATCAGAGGCAACCTACCGAAATTCAGCAGTGCAATGACCACAATGTAATTGGCACTAAACAGAACTGTATAACTACGATTACCTTATCCGATGAAGTACGGTGCACCCAATCTTCCCAGAAATTATGATATTTCCCGTCAAATTCGCCCCAAATTTGGCTCACAAGATGATAACCTTATTCCGAAAAGAGGGAACCACGACTCTTGGGAACATACACTTCTATATCTAAATAATGATAATAAGTTCAGCGATATTAGACTATTTTTCTAGTTCGTTACATACCCAAGGAAAAAAGAAAGACGAATAAGATCTAGCATATTGTGTCTCAGTCCCTTAGAACAGAGAGAGAGGGGGGAAAAGGGGAGAAAAGAAGGCTCGCAACATGAATTGGATTTATATTCTAGGGTTACAAACAACGAAGAAAGAAGAGAAACCACCAACTCACCAATCGCCAACAAAGATGGAACCGTGGATCACTCTCGCGGGAGGTAGTTCTTGACTTCAAAACGCAGAGATTGGGTCGTTAGAAGCGTCTGGGGTTGAAAACGCTGAACGCCGACAAGGAAAAACGACTGTAAATAGAATAGAATGTGCGAGAAGAATACGAGTCCGAACCCCACTACACTGGGACCCACTAGATTAAATGATGAAATTTTTTCAAAATATTTTATTATTTTTTACTTGTGGACTCTACTATAATTTATGGGTGTAAGAATATTGTAGAAAAATTACATACACAACAATGGAGGGGTAGTAAGATGGTTAGGAAGCTTACTTCTCAATGGAAACATGAAGGGTTCAACCCTTATCGATGGCATATATAATATTCCTATGACCGTATTCTTAATTTCCTTATATATAAAAACGCCTTTATACCCAAAAAAATTACATACACACCTCCCGTTTGCTAGATAGAAAGCACATGCACAACCTCCATTCGCTAGATGGAAGGTTTAATAAATTTCCTTTATTATGTTTACACCCTCTTGAAAATTACTTTATTACTTTTACACTCCTATATAGTGGCATCCTCAATTCCTCATCAGCTACCTCTGCAGCCGTTTGCCCTTTCGTCTTCTCGGATTCAATGAAGAAAGCAATCTCATCGACTTTGTAAGTCCAAATAGGAGAGCAGTTCGGGCTTGAGAGACCCCTCCACCCATAATAAGGCACTTCTCTCAAAGGTGGCTTAGCGAATTTGGACAGAACCTAAAATTTTATGGGTCCGTTTCATGAAAGCAATATATTTCCCAAACTCAAATTTTCTTGCATGCTAAGACTGGAAATCAACAAGTATTGGGGATGGTATGGAAGTTGATATTTTGAATAGTAATTGGATTTCAAATTTACATATTTTAAGCTCAAAAGCCAGAAGCCAGTGGGTTGCATTTGATCAGTAATCAACAAGAAGAAAGAAGTCATGCCTTACCCTCTTCATCTAGAGTTCACTCTTGGGACCTTGTACAGCCAATTGTTTGGAAGACCATTTGGAATGCAAAGTCATTACCTAAGGTAAAACATTTTGCATGGATTGTGTTCACAGAGGCCTTGCCGACGGGAGAAAATCTGAAGAAAAGAAATGTAAACATAGACCCAAGCTACAGACTTTGTGGAACTAAGGTGGAAAGTAGCTCACATATTCTCTATGGATGTCGATCAAAATCAGATATAGACCTAACATCTCTACTACATTCGATTCTCAGGATTCCGGGAACCTCCAAAAAAGATGAAGCTGAAATTATTAACCAATGGGAGCCTTTGGTTGGCAAGAAATGGGAGGATCTCAAATCAAAAGCACCCCTACCCAGTGGAAGTCTTCCATTAGCACACCGACCAACTATGGAGTTTTTAGGTTCTACTCAAGCTTCGTCATCTACTTTTATGAGCAAGAGTCTTCCAAGGTCGTGGCTGCCTCCAGTCAGTAGTGTGTTGAAGATGAATTGTGATGCTGGAGATGGTGTGTCACACCTCACCCAAATACCAGTAGAGGTGATACATTACAGGATTAAGGTTCACGGCCAAATCCATAACACAACACAATATAGCATAATCAAAAAGCAAGAAAAGATTAATGTGACAAGTATTAATCAAGTATTAAAAATATCATTACAGTTATCCATAATTTAAGTTTAAACCAACATCTCCAAAGTTAGTCAAATCACACATTAGAGTTTAAGAAAATTGTTTAAAAGCGGAAGTCTACTATCTCGAGATGCTCAAAAGATTTAAGTAATACCCTCATCCATCAACTAGATGAGAAGAATATAACACATATAATACATAGGTATTAGGGCCACTACTATGACATAAGATATCTCAAATGTCTCAAAACTGTTGAAGTCCGCAGGCACACTACTAGCCATGTAGCTCTGTGTCCTCTGTCGTGGGTCCCTCATATGAAATTGAACGGCAACGAGTTCTTCAAGTAATTAAACAGGGTTCTCATAAGCTACAATGAGATCTAGAAAGAACATATCCTTCAAACCGATGAACTTCACCTCTACAGTGGCTCAGAAATCAAAAGTTGTGTTTCACCTTTCACGCTTGGAAACTAAGATAATTATTTTAAATATTTAAACCCTCTTTTTCACAAAACGCCAAATATATAAAGTGAATAATGATGTAACCCATTTAATATTTTTATCATGCATGTGCTCAGGTTACTGACCAAATGGTCCCACATAGAGAAGACTCGTGAATATCCTGAGTCTTGACCGATATACCCTGAAATGTCGGCGAAATTTCGCCGATATTTCAAGGTTTTACTCTTTTCGGTAACCAACGAAACACCGAACTTTACCGATATTTTTTACCTTGGTATGAAATATGATAAGAAGACATTATATATAGTGATATGGAGAGTTTATGATCAGACCGGGTTCATACCTGGTCCGACCCTCGACCCCGGTCGAGACGGAGAAAACCGAATCGCTCCCGAGTGAACCGGATCTAGAAGATGGCTTGCTGAAGAAGAAAGATTATTCGGCTGCAAGCATGCCCTAATCTTACTTATGGATTAGGGTAATCACCCTGATGACAGCAGACTCAAACAGACGGCTGCGGATAATCATCATCAAAGGGATAACTATCGCATAACCTAACGGTTATCTCAGGAGTCCTCTACTAGCCCAAACTAGTAGAAGTCTATCGCTCAACGGATCTTATTGATAAAGATCTAACGACTACCCGAAGAAGGCTCGAGTGCATCCAACAAATGAGATTTGAAGGTACACTCTATATAAACCTCACTACCATACAAGGTGAGGGACGGATCAATCGATCAAAAATAATATTATCTGAGACTCATGTTCAGATACATACTGATAGACCTAAACTATCAGCGTTCTGCTATCTATATCACCTTTCCCGTTTCTTCATTCATTAGCTCTGTGCTTCTAGCAGAGCCGTTTGTGATTAAGTTCATCAATTGACTTAGCCTTCGGAGGTGGACTCCCGACCCGCCGGTCGGGCCACATCTGACGCTTTCGTTTTGCAGGACATCACGTGGAGATCCAAGGGCTGAGCAGATTTTGGACGCATCATATAGTCTATAGACCTACAGGTTATAAGTAGTTTGCTTGGAATATTGTTATCATTATTATTTATCAAATCTAATATAGTTTCATTTTTCATATTCATTTTTAACCCCGCGGCTAATCATTACCATATGTAGATTTGAACTCTTAGTCTTTTAGATACATGTTTTTTATCAATTAAGCCAATCCCTTATAATCTTATTTCAATTCATAAAAGAAAAAGAATAGAATGAATAAAACTCTATCATAAGTTATAGTCAAACAAACATTTATATGAAACACATAATCATAAATCTCAAAATTGAAGGTAGAAAAATCATTTGAAAAGGTAGCTTTCTAGCAACCTCAATTGAAAAATCGGTTGGCGAAGTTTACTGACATGATGAATAGATTGAAAGAGAAAAGGATGAAAGCATGACTGAGGAGGCAGGTTTTGACTTCTTGAATGACGCCTTAAATGAAGAAAAATAAAGAGTTAGAATTAGGCAGTTGGTCCCCTCAGTGATCACTGACCGGTCTTCTTTTCTTTTCCAATTTGAAAGCTTTTAGGTTCCACAATGGGGGACAGCTTTTCTTTTTATGAAGGAATCGCCTCTTATCTTATGTAGCCTCATACATATAAATATTTCTCAATTTACGAAATCAGGTCTTATCTTTTTTTCCATTTCCTCTTCATGGTTCAAACCCTGCAACTGGGTTTCTGTTGTGTTTGTCATTGAATTTGACTCTTGTGTGTGGAGGCAGTTCCCAAAACCACAGTAATCGGTTTGGTTTATCGCATGTTTATTTCAAGCCAATTCAGGTCTGGTCAATTCAATCTCTAGATTACCACAGGGGGGTGGTCTAGTGATCCCAAGCTCACTCCCAAGTGGTTTGATAAACCTCATGTCCCAGGTTTGAATCCCCTCTGCTCTTCTATTTCTTGCATTGGACAGTTGTGTGCTCTCTGGCCTCGGCATGAGTTATACTGGCTTCTGTGGACTATACTAGGTCTCCGATGGGGTTCCACTGGCAGAGCCAATGCTTGCGCTGGTAGTGAACAGGGCTAAAGCTTGCATAGGTTGGACTCAATAAAAAGTCCGAACATTGCGTAGCGGGGGTGCTAGGTCACTGCTACTTCATCCCTCTTTTATTTACCCAAAAAAAAAAAAAATCAATCTCTAGATTCAATATTGATGGGTATAAATAATAACCACATTCCAACCAAGTTGGACCAGAGTCGGTCTTGTTGGTTTGAAAGAGATCACTTCTTATCAAATAAAATTGGTACAAGAAAATGACCCAAGGGTTACTTGGGTACGAAGGAATTCGATCACTAAGGAAAGAAATGTGGTCCCGATAAACTCTGTTTAAATGGAAACTCCAGCAAACTCACAAAGGGCAAACTAAACCCTATGATTGTATAGTTGAGGGTAGGATTTGTCAACATATCCGACGGTCGAAAGCACTAAGGTAGGATCTATATAAATTGATGACCAATATAAACACTAGGTAACTGAATCATTTCCCTCCATTTTATCTTTCAATTTAGCTCTTAACTTGCCAAAACCTTTGAGTGGTGTTCTTACTGACTTAACCATTAGAGATGGCTTTTCGAACGATGAATCTATCATATCTGTCGCATATTTTGCAAGCCTCCGGCAGTAAGGACAATCAGGTAGCAACTAAGTCCAAAATCTATTCTTGGATGCTTCTCTAGGAGTCTCCTTTAGTCCTAACTAACAGGGAATCGTATTAGCCAGACGATTACCTAAATTGGGCATTGGGACTTGGCTCTATCTATGCCTCTATCATCATCATAAATTCATACTCACCCTCCTCCAGAGATTCACCAATTGCACCAATTGAATTGAAGATCGCGTGATCGTTTTTACTTACAATAAGCCAAGAAAAGTACTCTCCCTTCCCAAGACCAAGATTACCTCTCAGGTTTTCAGTTGAAGAACAAACCAGAAAAAAGGGGATTTTGTTTTTGTGGCCAATCGACCTTTCTCTCTTCTTCTTGATCACTTGCTTCTCTGGACATCCAGAATAGCAGCAAAAACACTCGCCAGAAGCCTAAGCTGAGGACAATTTCTCTATCCGCAAATGAAAAGAGAAGAAAAAAAAATGACAGTATATATAATTCACATACAAATTTCAGGCTACCAAATTAAGGTCCCCCTCCCCCTCCTTGATGATCTCTTCGGTATTCACGGCAGCAAATTTCCTGTTTCTCCCGCTGGAGTTCATTACAAACCAAAACAAAAGCGAAGAAAGAAGATAAAAGAAAAGGAACTCCAAGAATCAGTATGGAACACTAGTCATTCATTCAGGAAAAAGGGGGGAAATGAAGTGAAACCCAGAAAACTAGTGAGCCATGGCGACCGGAGGGGGGTAATTGATGCTCCTCTGGCTAGGTAATGCGAGCATGGCAGTGTGATCCAAGAAATCCTTAAGAGCAACCACGGCTTGAAGAATAGTCCTGAGATCATCTGCCAACAAAAAACCAGAGCTACCAATTGGACGAACAGCATAGATATAGAAGGTGATGCAACCTTTCCGGAATTTGAACCGTGCCATCTCGCATCCGGTGAGACTCCTAATCAACTTTCGATTAACATCTCCCAGAGGAATCTCCGGCGGCCAGATCCTTTCCACCCCTGATTTCATGATCATCGATTCGAAGACGAACACAAGCACTTTGGATTTCTTGGTTCCCAATCCTAAAGTGAGCGTATGCCATGCGTGGTGAGCCAGTATGGTGAAGTTCGTCGGTAGGTACGCTGTGGTCGACGGGAAGGGGAAGGAGAAAGCTTGGTGGTGGTGGTGGTGGTGGTGGTGCTGTTGTGTTGGGGGCAGAGCAAGTAGGCGAAGTAGCTCAAGAGGCGCTGCACGTCGAACTGTGAAGGATCTTACGATGAATTGACCCCCAAATCGGATACCCTTGACGTCGGAGCTGGGTTTGAAGGAGGGATCCAAAGAAGATTTGATTTCCTTTTGATGCTGCTTCTGTTTCTTCTTCTCTTTCTCCTTCTCTCCCATTCGTGGGCTATACGAGTTCTTCTCCCTTCTGTGGCTCGTTGCCGGCGTGAATGAAAAGATCTCCTTTTTTTCTTTTTCGTTTTTTCTTCAGTTTGATCGGATAACAAATCCAGTCTTTTAAGTCTTCTTAGGATGGATGATCTCTCGTCCCTGGTGTTTGGATAAGAAAACAAATCCGATGCATTTGACAGTCAAAAGCTTCAGAAGGTTAATCTACCATATCTCTGTAATTCCTTTGTATCTCCCAAAATATTTAGGGTTCATATGGTTAGATTTTTTTTTTCATTTAAAAAAAAATATTGTGAATGTTTACTGTTTACCCAAAAAAATTATGAGTATAATTTCATATTTGTTTATTTATTTAATCTCAAATTGAAAAATTAAGCTAAGGTTCTACCAACCCCAAGAAGAAAAACACTTAACCCTCTTCATCAAGTGTGCTGGCGTAATTGATTGCTTCCAAATTTTGATGCAATACCTCATGATGTCTGCCACTTTGTTTCATCTTTTACCCTTTATTTATATTTTTCTTTTTCTAAATTTTCAATAATTAATTCATTAATTCAAAAGGTGTGTTAATTTGAGAATTTCAAACTAACTTAAAAGATTTCTTTTATCATTAAAAAATATTTTAGAGATTAGACAAATGAGTTTTACCAAAAAAATGCAAAATAAAAAATAAAATAGAAAGAGAAGGGGATGAGGTTGGACAGAATAGCCAATATGCTTGCAAACAAGCGTAATTACAGTATACACTACCCGAGATATTAGATTATAAATTATAAAATTTTACTTCATTTTTATTTTTAAGATTTTTTTTCAAAATCCATTTTCAGTCTATAGCTTGATGAATTATTGGGATAAAAATCAATATAAAACTTTTGGTTATTTAGTAATGAATTTAAGGCTTGTTTGGTTACTTGAGTCTAGAGATTTCAAATCTATGGAGTTATCATTCATAAAATTAATTGTTTGATTAGCTTGACTCTTTGAAATGAAATCTATAGATTCATCCTAAAAAACATTTATGGAGTTATGGTTTAAATGTTTAACTATTTTATAGTAGAGTTGAAATCTCGGATTACCCATAAATCTACAGATTAATATTTTTAGTGTAAAAATGTGAATTTCTAGATTTCACGAATCTAGGGATTCACACAACCAAATGGATATAAATATCTCATTTGATTTGAAATCTCTAGTTTCATATAATCAAAGAAGCCCTTATGTAATCTTAACATTAAGGCTAACATTTTTTTATAATGAAAATAGACTAAAAAAATTACACAATATTATTCATTCCCATTTTTTTTATGGTGAAATTACTTTCCATTTGTTTAATTATATTATGTTAAGGCATTATATCCTACATTGACATTCTAGGGAGTTCTATCTATGGCGCCTTATATTGCACTATATATATTGTATTCGTATCACAAATAATCTACTAAATTACCAAACATTTACATGGTATTAGGTGGTTTTTCTTCTCCTCTAAGATCTTGAAAAATCCTTTTTTACTTTTTCGACTTCTTGTTTCTTGAGAAGCCCTATTTCTCCACCATGGCGTCCGATCTCTCCAGCGATCTCTTTAGTTTGTCTGAATCAGTTGCTCTTGTACATCACAATGTTGCACAGTCTCTTCCCTTGAAGCTTACTGTCATCAACTATCCTTTGTGGCATGCACGGTTTCTCCCACTGCTCCGAGGACATAACCTTCTTTATATCCTACACTGACGTTCTTGAGAGTTCTATCTACTATGCCTTGTATTACACTATATATATATATGTATTCGTATCACTATATTGAATTTACCAAACATTCACATATTATTATGGATTTTTTATCTGTTTAAATTATAACTTCAAGAATTTGCCATCAAGTGAATTCAAATTCAATCATCTCCAATCAGATAGGTTGTTTCACCATTCTCCCACCCTTATAATTGGGTTGACATTGGCTTATCCGTGTACCATGGGAAGGCGGGCTGCCAGGATGGAGAGGACCTGAATTCTTGCCAAGTCATATAAAACATAGTAATTAATTTTAGCAACAAAACTGATATGACAAATTCCAATTCCATCTACAAATTGACAGCTATTAAACTATAATGTGGGAAGAAATTATTGTTGACACAAATACTAGAAAAGTGGAAAACATTCGATTATTCTTTTCAGATGTATTTTTTGGAAGGGTATCTTTTGAACTGTAAAACATAAGCAATTGAAAAAAGCTATAATATATGACATTTTTAAATACTCAACTAGCTAGCCGTTGTAAACCACCAAAAAGATTTCCTGTAGAGGCCCCCTGCAGTTATGCTTTTCTGTTCGCTGGTGACTCGTACAAGACATAAATGGATCCCAACATTTTACCAATAAAAAAGACACAACAGGTCCCAACGGTGTCATTGCCATGCATGAGTAATGAGTTTGAAAAAGGGCAAAAGAAGAAAGTGGCCTTGCCGTGAGATTCCCATTGTTGGTGGTTGGGACCTGTTAGCTAGCTATCTGACTTCACCTCACTCTGATGATCCTGCTATCCTTCTACCAAGATTAGATATCGTACACAGCGCTAGTCTACAAACATTTATGAAGGAGAGGAAGCATTTCAGACACCCTTCTTTCAGAAGTTGTTCATAAACTTTGGAAAATGAAAATAAAGCCGATCGACAGAGTTCCAGGTTACAGGATTTGGTGCTTTTGGGTGGTTAAAGATGGATTTTGAAAAAAAGATTTGGTTTTTGATACCAAGATTGGATAATCACTTGTATCTGTGTGTCTCTTTCAACGACATCTGATGATGCTTTATGAAATAATAGAGTTAAAAACGAGGCATCAATGCAACTAGGCAGACTTCACCAACAAAATTCATGCTTCTAATTTGAAACCCACCGGTACTGGCATGGGCACGCTTCAGTTTTATAAGATGACAATCACAGCAAAAATTGTATGCTACAGCTGATGAGATATGATGGTCTTAAATGTTATGATCATTTCAAATGCATAGTTGATAGAGTGGTAAGATCCATACTTCTCAGTCGAGAGGTTATGGATTAGTTTAGACCCTTGCAGACAACAAAGTTTCCCTTGAAAATGTAATTGAAGTGCACGCAAACGCAAACTGACCCGAATGAACCTAAAATACTAAAAAACAAAATTGATGATCATGGCAGCAAATTGTGGTTTTCTTGAACTAACAATTAGTGATACCTAGGATTTCTCCCCTTATCCGGAGAAGAGGAGTCCTAGATTCAGGCCAAAACTCCAACGCGTGATGGGCCATGAGCCGTGTAACAGTGTCTGGTCTTCCTTGGAATCGCTTCCGATTCGGACGAGTGAGTATTCGTCCTATATATACGCAAGCAACCGCGTTGGCGCAGCCAGACGCCAGACGCGGAGCCTAGGGATTGGGATTCAGACAACTTTCCTCACGCGGTTTTCAGCTCCAGCTGTACTATATTATAGCTAGAGTGGGGCCCTCCCTCCCAGGTCGGTTCAATAATCCTGACTGGCCCACTGGTTAACTGCACCCACTGAAACTGATGCGACGATCTGAACCGGAACCTGAAACATTAGAGAACCTGACCCTGAAATTAAAATTATGAAAACCCACTAATTTGATGACAGACACGTGTGTAAATAAGCTGCCTAGGGACAAATCGAAATGCAAAAGTTCCATACTCCTGAGTCCTGTCCTCCACTCTTCCACCTCGAGATTCGAGACTTTCACTTCCCCAGTCGCATTTCTCCTCTTTCACATTTTGGTTCTAGCCAGCCAGCCACCCTGGTCAAACGTGTCAAACCGAATATTTTGGATTCTTATCTCTCATTTTTCTTGTTTAATAATTTAATATAATTCTTCATTGAGTTTCGCCTTTCCGTCCTCTATAAATAAGTCATAATGGAACAGAGCCAAATCCCAGATGTTTCTTCGTTCTTTGGTTTGCCTTTGCTAAACTTTGACGCTCCTTGATCTGCTGCTAACTACGCCAGCCATGGCCGACGTCAAAGGGACTTTCTTCTTCTTCTTCTTTGTAGCTCTCGTCTCAGGCCTCCTTGTTCATGAATCTGCCGCCATAGGTGTAAACTATGGCGCTACCGGCAACAACCTTCCACCTCCCAGCCAAGTCGCTTCGTTTCTCAAACAGAACACCATCATCGACCGTGTCAAGCTCTTCGACACCAACCCTGACTTCCTCCGTGCTTTCGCTAACACTGGCATCTATGTCACAGTCACCGTCGGCAACGGCGACGTCACTTCTCTCTCTAATATTTCCACCGCCCGGGCTTGGGTGGCGGCCAACATTGCCCCTTTTCACCCTCAAACCCTCATCAACCGAATCGCCGTCGGCAACGAAATCATGGCCACCGGCGATAAATACCTCATTTCCAGGCTTCTCCCTGCCATGAAATCCCTCCACGCCGCTCTGAAAGAGGCAGGGATCAACGACGTTCAGGTATCCACCCCTCACTCTCTCGGAATCCTCTCCGCCTCGGAGCCACCAAGCATCGGCAGATTCCGGCGTGGGTACGACAGGGTCATCTTCGCACCGATGCTTCAGTACCACAGAGATACCAAATCTCCTTTCATGGTGAATCCATACCCTTACTTCGGTTACTCCGCTAAAACTTTGAACTATGCTCTGTTCAAGCACAACCCAGGGATCTACGACAAGTACACGAAGATCAGGTACACCAATATGTTCGAAGCGCAGCTCGACGCCGTCTACTCTGCAATGAATAGGTTGGGGTACGGCGATGTGGACATTGTGGTGGCGGAGACTGGGTGGCCGTCGGCCGGCGAGCCAAATCAGCTGGGTGTGGACGTGGAGAGCGCACAATCCTACAATGGCGGTGTAGTGAAATTCGTTAGCTCTGGACGCGGCACTCCGTTGATGCCTAAACGACAGTTCGAGACTTACATCTTCTCCTTGTTCAACGAGAATCTCAAACCAGGTCCGATTGCAGAACGGAACTTCGGCCTTTTTCAGCCGGACTTCACCCCAGTTTACGACGTGGGGGTTTTGCGCGGTGGGAAGGTAATGTGATAATTTCATATCAGTAGAAGAAAGGAATTATACATTTTAAGAGTTTTGGTGTAATGGTAGTTGTTGGAAATTTTTACAGGCAGTGACACCAACTACACCACCAGGAGTTGCAAAAAAGTGGTGTGTGCCGAAGGGAGGTGCGAGTGACGCAGCACTCCAGGCGAACATCAACTACGTATGCAGCACAGGAGTGGATTGCAAGCCCATTCAAGCCGGGGGAAGCTGCTTTGATCCCGACACGGTCAGATCTCACGCAGCTTACGCCATGAACGCTTACTACCAGGCCAACGGTCTCCATGATTTTGACTGTGACTTCGCTCAAACCGGCCTCATCACCGCTTCGGATCCCAGTGAGTACTTCTTCCCTTGGATTTTCATTTCGTTTTGGTTTCTTTCTTGGTTCATCGATCGTGGTCGGTGTGGATCGCATTCTCTGGTGGTTCGCCACCAGATGTGGTGGCTGTTGCTACTGCTGCTTGCTTGCCAGATGTAAAGCCACGATATCGAATACGACAGTGGGGCCCACCACCACATACCGAGTTAACTCATACGTTGCTCAATTAGAAAGAAGTAGGAAAATTCCAATGAATGAAGAAACTGCCGATTCTCTGTTGAGCGTGTTTAAACACACATCCATCCATCCATCCATCCATCCATCCATCCATCCATGGTGCCATGGTGGTGTAAGTAACGCAAGGGGTTTGTCATCCCAATCACGCCACGCTACATCTTCGGCGGTTTCTTCGATCATGAATAATGATAATCCGATTCGTGGTGGGGCCCACTGAGAAATATATTCGCCCAGCAACGGTCATACTTTCACGTGACATCTGCACGAATCTCTAGGGGCACCTAGATTTGTGGTGGCATTTCGGCCGGGTTTCGTCCAATACATTGTGTTTCTAGATTTACGTTATTTATAGCTTTATTATGGGTTAGGTGAAAAGATTCTCTCCATCCGTTTAATTTAAAGAAAGAAAATTAAATTCATTTTATATTCTCTTGGTTTTTGCAGGTTATGGCACGTGTAAATATGTCTCCTAGGGAGATGAAATCATGAAAGTGCGTTGAAAACATCAGAGTATGAAATCGTCCTGTGGATGGAGACTCGGGGGACTCGAGAGAGACCTGTTGTAATCTTTGGCATCCATTTCTAACTATTTATTTCATTATTGCCCAACATACTTGTGTTATATAGAAAGTATCGTCCATCCATTTTTATCTATAATAGTGAATTAGATTTTGGGGAAGGGACGAGCTTTTCAACCCAAGGCATTCCATTTCCATTCTCCTGATGATTGATTTAGGAGGACGGTTGCGTGATGCTTTTAACGTCTAAATGTCTAATATTAAGATAGATAGGTTTGTATCCTACTTCTCCATTTTAGTAGATAACGTACACGATGCTCTCGAGTCTCAACATCTGTTTTATTTTATTTTATTTTATTTTTTTAATTAATCAAATGTACCTGCACTTGAAACTAAAAGGAGGATTACTTTTTACGGATGATCTAGTTTCCAGTTGTGAATTCCTCAAACGACATAATCACTGATTTTAGCTGACCGTTGCCTGAAAGAAAATTTTCTTCATCGACGGTGATAACTCGATATGGATAATGAACTATGGTGATTGGTGAAGAATCGTCGAACAGCCTTTCCCTCAGACCACCATAAACCAGTGAAGCTTGAATGCAAACATGGATGAGTTAATGGTGGAACGGTTGGAAATTCCTCAACACAAGTGTTAGATAGCTTTAATGAGTGGACCCACTGCTGGTCAGCCCGGAATTTGCGCCTGAGACCAATTCCTTGAACTATGATCCGATATTAGCTTCCTGTCCTGGGGCCGCCAAGAAGCTCAGCTCACCAGCAATTCAAAAACCCCAAAAATTCAGTCTCGAAATACCAAGCACCCAGGTTTGGAAGCTTACGAAACAATGAAATTATTTGAAGTCAGTCGAAGCCTTTACAATATCTTGATTTCTATGTACAACAGAACTTTCAACTCCAAATATACATCTTCAACCTTTCCACAACCCAAAACCAGCACAGAAACCGCAGGGGACAGCACCCAGGATTACCTGCTCTCAGGGCTCAGATCAGTTGCTGGTTTTGGCCGATCAAATAGGAAGATGGGAGGCCCATACAACCCTCACACTAGCGAGAAGATTGCACACCATAACACATGCAACTATACAGAGATGACAAAGCATGGAGAATAATGATTGGCAGCTAAGCAAAACAGTGGCTACAGATGTTGAACCGTACGCATTCTCACAGCCCCTCGACGGTGTCTCAAGTCCCAGTTCTGATGGAGGAAAACATGCCTGGCAGTCAACACAAAACTGTTGAGAGAACATGCAATACAAGTTATCCGCAAGCTGAAATGCATAAACTGAGAAGCAAGAAGATTACTCATCTATAATCGACATTGTTTTTTAAATTAGTACTAAGAGAAGCTTCCATCATATTTCCGTTTTTAGCTACTTCTTTTGGCGGGATGAATACAGATCTTATTAACCAAAAAACAGCACTGGACTTCCCAAGGCAGGAACTATAAAGCAATCTTGAGCCTCCCATAGGACACCACACTACTAAACTGATACCCACAATTCGTTGCACATTAAGTCTGTGGGGCTAATCAAGGACAGGTCTCTCAGAAACCAACAAGTCCCGTAATCTCAAACATGGCAAAAAATCTCATTTTGCCTTGGTGGTCGAGACAGCCAAGACATCAAGATCTTTCGGGGGTTTTTATTTGCTTTTCAGGGTAGATTTTCAGGGTATAGGCATAGCCTAATTTGAAGCCAATAAGCACAATGGAATTGTTAGTTTCGACTAAAACCCAACACAAAATGGCGTTCATGATTTGCACATGCTCGACTGTATGTGGGCAAAATTGGAAGTCTAAAAAATGCATTTTCACAAATGCAAATATAGACATTTTGGTAGAGTACACTAAAAATCTCATTAAAATGCAACAACAAACACAAACAAATAGAACTCAATGCTCAGTTAAAAATTACAATGAATAAGACACACCATACATGATCAGATATCCGAGGTCCACAATACATCATCATAGGATGAATGAGGCCTAGTTTAACAGAAGCTACTGTGCCGGCCTGGTTCCATCCAGCCATTATGTGTCTGTTGGACCCGATACTCACTTTGTACCACATGGTCATCCCAGGACATGAAGTTGAGAAGAATCGAGCACAACTGGACATCACCATCATGTATGTAGCATCATCAACATAATGAAGATAACAATCCTATGATATGAATCACCACCATAATGTGAATTTTGGGATGCAGTACCAACAAATACCTTATACGAATGGTATGTTGTTGCTAGAATCAAGTAGGGGTACAGATACGCTAGTTGGTGTGTGGCGACAGGGACAAGGTAGAAAATTGGCTGAGATTTGAGCAAAATACACACGGGGCAAAATTTCGCACTTTACCCACTCTAGGTAGAAGTGAGTATTGAAAGGTGAAATTTACAAAAGACCTAACACCAAAGGGAGGACCAAGGCAAGAAGAAGCCCTGGGCTTGCCACTCCTCCCAAGGCAGAAAAAGCCCTAGGCTTGCTACCCAGCAGCATAAGGAAGCCGATCAAACAACCAGCAACAGTTTCGTAATAAGATCCACAATGGGCTTCTAATTTCTGTCTTTTAGTTTCTATTTGAGTCAGTCTATATTAGGTCAGCTCTATTAAGGGTAATGCACATTAATTGAATAGACCTTATCAGGAAGTCACAAGCCTGATAAATCCAAATTAATTTTATTAAATAACCTATTAGGCTAGCATTTAGTATTAGAGTTATATTCTAATTCAGTTTCTATTTCAAGAAAAACTAAGCAAGCAACTGTGAGGCTATAGATAAGGCCCTACGGATGTAACAGTTCAGACTAATAAGATTCGTTAATACAGCCTCTGTGTCAGCTAAGAGAGAGATCTGCCTAGTTCTGTCCCCCTTGCATATCAGTCCACTACAAGCCGTAACTCTTCCAGTACACTGACAAGCCAGCAGCTGTTCCACCCCATCTTCCATCTATTTATTTTGTATTTTGATTCCAACCACATTGAAGTCCTGCTCCATCCCCATGTGCCATCCACCCATAGTTGAATATTCAACTATTAGTCTCCCCAAACTATAGATCCTTAATCCTAGGATACACACCAACATTTGGACCCAATTCCAGCCCCTGTTCCCAATCCATAACCTTATCCCTTGATGCTCTGGATCCCTAAAACCCTAACCCTAAGTCCAGAGCTCAAAGGGACCTATCGAACAGGCAAAATACACTATACTTCCTTGTTAGGAATTTAAATTGGGTCTCCTGGGTGAAAGAGGACTTAATCCAACAGTCATCCATCAATAATTCCCCAGATCTCGAGAACATAATATTGGCCCTCGACTCCACTTTCCATCCCTGTTTCGACCCAAAAAGAAACCCTAAACAGTTCTGGCCAAAATTCTCTAGAAAACCTAATATTTGCTAACAGCTTATTCATCTAAGATCTTGGATTATTGGCCCTCATTCAATTGAGGCTAGATCACTTAAAACTCAAAGAAAACATAAGAAAAACTATTTTGCCCTGTTGAGAGGATAAAATAGTCTCTCTCAGTCTAGCGCTAGCTCTAGTATTAAGAGGGAGCATCCCTCTCCTATTTGGATTAGGTCTGGGCTCCTATTTCGTATTGGTGTATTGGATTCCTTCTTTTATTTATTTTCTGCCTTCTTTTTATTTCCTATTTCAGTTCTAGATTAGTTCTCTATTCCTTCTTGTATTTATATTTCTTTTTCTATTCAAAGTAGGACTTGCTCAAATTGTAAACAATAAATTCTCCAATGGGAGCTATCAATAAACTCTTTAACTTTTTCTGAGCAATTACCTCTCAAAGCTTACGACATGCCCTTATAATTTAAGTTGGGCAGAATTTACACAGTGAAACCAATTAAACCAATAAATGAAGCTATTTTCATACTTAAGCTACATAACTTTTAGGCCCATGACCACATAAAACTTGGGACAAGGGGCCAACAATCCAACACCAATACCTATCCTCCTAGGTTGATTTCAAAGGAAAATAGTCCAATCCAGTGCTTGATGTACATCAATTCTCCTTCACATCATCTTGACACAACCCCACCATTAACCCTAATCCCTAACTCTCAAGTAGGCATCACGTTCAGTTATGGTCTACTTGAATTGGCTGTTTTTGTAGAGATCTTGGTTAACTGACCCTCTAGTTGATTTGTTTCGATCAAGGGCTGTATCAGGCTATCAGCATAACTATACCAAGACTGTTGAAGTTGACAGGCATTACATCAAGGACACGTTAGGAGGTGAACTTTGTGTTCCCTTTGGGAAGTCTGATGATCAGCTAGCTAATACTTCCACTAAGGGACTATTATGGAAAGTTGTTACATCCTATTCTTGTCATATCTATGCTCCAACTTTGAGGGGGTGTGTTGAATAATGTACTACAGAATACTGTGGGGGTATTCAGGTCTTTTTGGGGTTATATTATTTAACACTATTCACATGAACAACTCATAAAATAGTGCCTATTATTGTAATTTTGTTTCTTCTCTCTTCTATTATAAATATAGAAGCTTGATGATCTCATTAATCATTCAAGTAATACAACCTAATCATTCTGTATGCATGTGGAAGTCTCACGCCTGCAGTGAAACCACAAAGCAGGATCGAAAGCCATTGCCTGCAGATACAACCTACATATAAAAGCTGTGACAGCACTCCATCCTTTCTACCAAGTAAATAGAAAATCATTTACCAATTGGAAGTGAGGGAGGGAATTTAAAAGGACAGAAATATGATTCAGAATAAAATAAATGGGGCTCTTTGTATAGCCAAAATCTCACAAAATCTAGGCCATCTCGACCTTGGCAAGATGAAACGTGGTTTGAGACAAGATTCAGTCAGTTGGCTGAATCTCGACGAAAACTCAGCTAAATTTTCAGTATCCCGCTGAAATTTCTGTAAGGGGTTGTATGATATAAATAGTATTCGTAATTGTTAAACTATAATTGAGATTTTGACTACTACTCACTATCTTTTTTTTTGCATTTTAATAGAAGTCTCAATGTTGTCTTGTCTATCCATGTTTAGTTTTGTGAAAATACATGATCAAGTTTTGTCCGCACACAACCAGACATATGTGAATCAAGAAGACCATTTTGTATTAGGGTTTAGTCAAAAATAACATTTCCATTAACTTATTGGCCTCAAATTAGGCTGTAGTGTTGTACACAAAAAAATCAGACCCAAGAACCTCCTTAAACCCATCGAAACACTCAATTGAAACATGGTACATTATAAATCTCAGAATCTCGGTTGTAACTACCTAGTCAAGAAACTGAGACGAGACAAGATTTTGAACATAGGGTATAAGTGTATAACTAGGTGGTGGAAGAACAGGGACCAGCTCTTTATTTTCTAGTCTCACATCCATCAAGCTTTTCTGGTAGAAATATTACGAGTTTAGTTGTGCTTCACAAAGCCTAAATACAAAATTCCTAGGATGTGCCTGGATTGAACTTTGATCAAGATTTTTTATCCTAATCTATAGTTAAAAACAAGAGCCAAGAATTTAAGGCTCTGATGGAGCTTTTTTCAACTCAAGCAAGAGATGGCTTATATACTTATTGGTGAGTGAAATTCGAGTATTTGGCTCTATGAAACTGTGGGACTCTCACCAATTTTAGCAATATGGCTTGTATACATGAGCAAAAGAAGGAAAAGTCTTTTAGTAGAACCTTCTTGACATTTGTAAGCTCTTTTCATTGGCACTTGGTAACTACACTCGTATTTTATGAGACATTTTGCATGGTCAATATGGTATAATGATGCCTTCAAATAAACCTTTCCATCTGTTTATTTCATTAGTCAACCCCGTACACAGTTCCGTGTGCTGTTAAAGGTAAGGAATCCAAGAGCACTACTATAAACCAGAAAGGTAGCACAGGTCATGAGATGGGGAGACATAGAAACTAACCTGAGAGAGATGCACAATAAGAACCACATCATCCCAAATTGTTCCCAACTGAATGAAACAAAAGGTCCCACTGGTAGGGGAAGTGGGGAAGATAAACATAAAGAAGCCCCTAAATATCTCATTTAGTGCTTCGTGGATAGAGGTCCCCAATGAGTTTCATAAGCATAAAGAAAATGGTTCAACAAAGTTTAACCCAAGCCTTCATAAATTACAAAATAACTGCAGAGGGAATTAGATATAAACTTAAAAGATATTTTCCCATTTTCCAACCATTTTCTCTGCTCATTCAGATAGTAATGTGCCAAGCACTAGTAAGCGCAAGAAAAGATATAGAGACAGGGAAAGACGTTGAAGACTAACCTCCATAACCGTAAATATAATTTCTATTCTAACATCAGGAATGGTGAGTCAATTGTCGTTTGACGAAGAACTTCAGAACTTCGATCGAGGCCATGAGATGCCACCTAGCAAGTGAGATAAAACAAAGATGGGATATATCTCTGAAGAAATTAAGCAATAGGTCATACAATCCAAAGAAAATTATTGAAATCAAAATTCAATAATGATGCCAATTTGAACATCAAATCATTAAAGAAAATCACACAAACTTCCAAGGTGAAAAGCTACTCACCATATGTGTAAGAGCAGTATAGCGTTCCTCATTCAAATACAATGGCTTCCCCCTTACCATTTCGATATCCTGTAATCCATAAAAAATGTTATGCTACGAAGTCGGCGAGAGGAACTGACCAAGCAAGTCATATTTTGGTTCATCTATTAACTATGATAGCTTTTGACGACAAACGTGCTACAAAAGAAAACGATCTCAATGCTAAATATGGAAGTGCCTACTCCAACACCTTTTCATAAACTTTAAACAGTTTTTTTAACAACAAACATGTGAGGGAACATAATATCAATACTATGCTTGGAATTGCCAACTGTATTTGCTCACAATCTTTATACCTAACTTCAATGAAGAGTTCATATATGGCTAAAAACACTTGGCTTTGTTCCTCGCTCCCAGCTATCTGGGGTCAAGGCATCTAGGAAGATGACTCTTCTACCATCACCACAAAGGGAAGACCGCCTTGCTTTAAGTTCCCTGTTCGAGGGCAAAATACAGCACAAAAGTGTTTCGAGATGTAGCACCTAGGAAGACCGCCTTTCTGTAAGTTCAAGGGCCAAATAGGACATATAATTATCACGAGATTTAGCACCAGGAGCTAAATCTTGAGAAGGATTTGGTTAGTTATGTGAGTCCATATGGGACTCCTGTTTGGGATTTTCCAGTTCGATTGTAAACTTTTTTTAAATGTTCTACAGAACTCAAAATGACAGTCAGGCTCCAGTCATCCTCTCTCCCTCTCTATTTCTCTTCTCCTTTCTATTGTCCTTTCTCTGCTCTCTCTTCTCTGCTTCTCTAAAGTTCATATGGTATCAGAGCTGTGCTGATCGAATCCTTCAAGATCTCCCAACAAAGAAAACCCTGAGATTTATTTTCCTATCTTCTTGAAGCAGAGCGGTGGAGCTATCAACACTGTTTGATGGTCTTTTGCAGCAAATTGTTGATTTGAGGCAGTACTCTGTGTTGGTTTTCGGGTACTGGTTTGAGGAGCTGAGATGAGAGACTGTTTCTTCATAAAAT
The DNA here is from genome assembly GCF_041222555.1 of Hakea prostrata. NCBI lineage: Eukaryota > Viridiplantae > Streptophyta > Magnoliopsida > Proteales > Proteaceae > Hakea > Hakea prostrata. Next base: position 576,460 of record NC_142601.1, on the reverse strand, counting down.
GCAAAAGAATCAAGTCACTGGTGTTTGAATGAAGGTAGTTGGAATGCCCTTTCTTCTGTTTTGAGTATGTGTAATGCATTGTTAACCTAATTTTTCAGAGTTTTGGGACTGGTTTATGGAAATTTCTTTGGACCCTGCTGATAAATAGGAGACTGTTTTTGAATCCTATATTTGAGGACTGTTCTGTGAGAGATAGATTGGATCAGACCTTGCAAACCTGCACTAAGTTTCTCTTCACTTGTTTCAGGGAGGAATTTCAGATACTTTTGAAGAATTCTACTGCCCTATTTGTTTGGTTGCTAGTTTATTTGGTCAAAGAGACTGCTCAGCCTAGTATATTGCTGCCACTTTGTTTCACACCTAGAGTTGTCGAGAATTCTGCCAGAAGACTGGTTTTGCTGCTGTTTAAGTTTTTCCAGACCTGATCTCACTGTGAATAAGTATTTTGATGGATTGGTAAGGGAACCGTGTTACTTCTTATCTTGCTTGCCTCTTGCTGCCCAATATTTCTTCTCTGGTTTGGGCTGTTGTTTCCTGGACAGAAGAAGGATCAGGGTTTAGTTATGTACACTGATCTGAGTTGCATTATGTCTGAGGGTAAAACTGAACCTACGACTGCTATAACTGAAATTATGACATCATCTATTTCTCATCATAGTGCTGAACAAAAAACTAGAAGGGACCACCAATTTCCATTGGAAAGTAGTGTTAACAGGCTGTGGGGCAGTCCTGTGTCAGCTGGGAATGAGACATGGAAAACTGTAAATGCCCAAACTCTTGGACAGATGTTGAACTTCATGGAGAGGAATACTGTTGACCTAGTAACACACATTGACAGTGACAGAGCTATGGGATTATCTGAACATTTTATACTCTGGACAGAACAATCTTTCCCGCATCTCTGAGGTGTCACAAGAATTTTATAGGGTTGACAGGAAAAAGAGACCTTTAACCCAATATTTGCAGACTTCAAGAAAATGTATGAGGAGTTGAATGCTATTTTACCAATTATTTCAATGTGGTTGGGATGCAAATCAACAGGAATAGTTAGCAGTCAAGGCATTTTTCGAAGGACTTGGGGAGGAACTTGATCTAGAAAGGTCACAAACTCTACGGGGAGATAAGGTAGCATTCATAGTTTGAGACTTTTTCCCAAGCACTACATGTGTCTAGAGAGATTTCACAAGTCCAGCTCCACTAATAATTCAGCTTCAGCATCTTTCACTCCAAACCATTCAACTTGTTATCCGTTCATAAACTACCCACAACTTACAACTGTTCAGTCACTTTCTTTCCTGGTTATTGTGTGTTTCATGATTTTATGACGAAGATGACGCTTAGGAGAGACTGTGACTTGTGAGTGCTGTACTTGTTTGACAACACTTCCTCAATGCATGTTTGAGCACGTCTACTCTCACCAAATTCACTACTGTCAGGGCCATCCTTCATTTGACAGTCTGAAATTTTTTTATAATCGTTTATGTAAAATTTCTTCTTTACCTTGTGAGTCACATCAATGTGGGAAGCTTCATTATTTGAGCTATCCCTTGCGGGTCAACATTCAAGCTAATAAAACCCTTTTCTCTTGTTCATTCTGATATGCACGGACCATGTCCCGTTACTTCTATTTTGGGATTTCAGTATTCTGTTACTTTTGTGGATTATTCCAAAATTACCTATATATATTTAATGAAAAATCATTAAGAGTTTTTTTATGTTTTGTGTGCCTTTGTTGCTGAAATTCATACTCAGTTTAGGGTGGTTATCAAGATTCTTTGGAGTGATAATGATATAGATCCAACACCAGAATGGCCTATTCTCCTTTAAAATCAACCTAAGGTTAATAGATATGGATGTTAGACCTCTGTTTAACATGTTTTTGTGTAGTCATGAGTCTGTACTATGGGCCCAAAAATTTAGTGTGTACGGTAAGTACAAAAATAATTCAATTACTGTAAATTCTGCCAAACCTAATTTGTAACGGCAGAATAGTCTTCTTGAATGTTATATTTCAGTTATAAGAGTCTTAAGTCAGTTTAGGCTAGTTAGTTTCTATTTTCCTAGTTTAAATCAATTTCTGAGTCCTAATTTCAGGATTTCTTATGTAAGGCTATAAATAAGCCCCTCGCCCATCGATTAACCTAGGACAGAAGCGTATATGCAGAATCTTATTCTCCCAAATCTTGCGATATACTTCCTCATCATTCTCTGCTTTTTCTTCTTCGTTTATCCTGCTGATTGCTGGTTTCAGAATCCTGGTTTCTAACATGGAATCAGAGCACCTATAACCAGCTGAAGCATTCTCTTCTTTCTTCTGAACAGTTCATTCTTTCTTTCCCTTTTTAGCGTGCAGACACCCATTTCTACTCTACTAATGACCCAGATCCCTCTTCTAAGAACACTAATGAGGTAATCCATCCCTGCTACAATCAGAGACCCCAGAGGAGCCGATGAACTCAATTACTATTGGAAAATTCCCTGAGATTTTTACTGCACAAGTATGATGTACAAGGTATGCTGGATATTGTTATTTCTTGCTGCTGTTGAAGGAATCTGCCCTGGTATGATTTCAAATCCGCCTGCATTTTCTCACTTGCTGCTGTCAAAGGAATCTGCACTGGTATTATTTAAAATACGCCAAGTTTTTTTTAGTTCTAACATTGTTGAATAGAACCTCCTGTTGTTTTTCTTCCTTCAGCTCTTTGGGTTGTGATGTTCACTGGATTATATGCTTAAGACATGTTTTTGCATGCCCTATTGTGGGTCCAAGCTGGTCTACATCTTGGCCAAGGGTAAACTATGATACATTTAGTCCTCACCTCCTTCTACTAAAGAAAAAACATATCAAACCTGATCCAGAGATGATGCATAATAATGATCTGGTTCTGTTGACGGTTATTATAATCTCACTTAGTTATATTTGTTAAAAGATAGAACATGATTCTTGTCTACCTTTCAAAACTTTATTAGTGAAATTGAAATCAATTTCCCTTACCGGTTAAAAAATTTTGTTGCATTAAAAAAAATTCAAAAATGATAGTTCTGATTTTCTAAGTTTAGAAGCATGGTATCACTCTCTAACACAGGAAATTAAAATTTTGTTAAAGTGATGTTTTGAATATCACTTTCTAACACAGAAAATGACATGCTTCAATATTTTCTGATTTCAGTCTAGGGACTGCTTCTCTCTCGACTTTGATCAAAAAGACAAAGTAATCCATTGGTCACAATAGGTAATCAGAAAGGACGAACTATTTGTCTGTTTCCGATTTCAATAGCATGCAAAATTTCAAAATGGTATCACTCTCTATACTTGGTCTGTAGTAACCTATACTACATTTATCTACCTACTTGGTATGCAATAACCCATATAGCCTTTTGTCTACTACGTGGTCTGCGGTAACCCATACTTTTACCTACTACTAGCCTTCGTGTGAAGAGCTTATATGCGACTTTGGATTGCACATTTTGTCTTCTCATGTGGAGATTCCTCCCTAATACTGGCATTAATTAGAGAGTGCCCTTGATATAATTGTTGGTGACTTGGTGCTATACTTATGAACAAGGTTCATCTTCACCACCACCTATTATTCTCGTTGTTGGAGAATATGTTTGACATGAAGATTGTTGTTGATTATCTCCTAAGCGAAGTACTATCGGCATTTGTTATTGCTACATATGCTCAAGCGTAAAGATATGTTCTGTTAAGCTGAAGCCTTTGATATATATACTCTAGCTTGAGGGTGAGTGTTAGATATCACTTTCTATTTTAGCTTAAGTTTCTGTTTGGTTACTTTCTATTTTTCTTATTGCTTAGTTGACAAGTAATCTCCCTAGGATAGTGTCCTTTATAGTAGATTTGGGAGATTCTAAGCAATATGTACTTTTCCTTTTTGTTGTAACTCAGTTTAGGACTTGATTTTACATTATGAATAAAGTACTAGGGGAGAGCCAAAGAAAAACGCACGCTCTCTCCCTCTTCTCTTCTTCTCCTCCTCTTTCTCCACTCTTCTTCTACTCTTCCTTCTTCTTTCTGAATTTTCTTTCAATCCCTAGGCTAATTGCAGGTGCTGAAATTTTAACATCCTGTTTAGCTTATGACTGCTGCAAGATGCTAAGGGCAGTTATGTCTTATTTTAGGAAGGTTTGTAATCCCTTTTATAAATAAGTGCAGCCTGTGATTAGGAAACACAAACCTAACCACAGGATCTTATTCTCCCAGATCTTGCGATATTCTTCCTCCTCTCTCTCTTGGTTTTTCTTCTTTGTTTCTTCCGCTGATTGCTCGTCATAACATCCTGGTTCCCAACAAATAACAAATGGATGGCAGTAGAAAATACAAGGGCAAATGACACAGATCAAGCCCCTAGTTAGGGCTCTCAGGTTTGGTGCTCAGCATTAGGAAGCCAAGTGAAACCACTAGCTTGCTGCCCAGCAGCCCATTAGTAGTTCATAATTAGTAGTTTTTTCATAGTTTAATAAATCCGGTTGGGCAAAGGCAGTCTTGTGATTATGGCCAGCCAAATGAGGACCTCTAGTCCTTTATTTGATTTCAGTCAATTCAATCTTTTATTTCAATTGAATTATAGTAAAGCAGCCCAAAATTGGGAGTCCATGTAAGAGCATATTTATAAGACCTAAGTCAAGCTCCAAACAGGTTTTCTAATTTCACTCCAAGTCCAAGCCCTATTTATAGTAGGACTCAAAACTGTAAGGCTATAAATAGCCCTCCAACCCCAGCCCCGCGCACACACAAAAAAATGATGGATCAGTTTTAATGTAGTACTGTATTTGATTGATCAAAACAGTAGCCAAATAGGACCTTTCATAGGGAATCAAGGTCAAATTTGATAAACTTAAGATGAAACAGAAGTTAGGTGTGAAAGAGGGCTGAAACTAGAGTGGTATTATAAGGATAATAACATAAAAATACAGGCTGAATAGATCTTCAAAACAAGGGCAAAACTATGATGAAGAAATTGAAAGGACAATATGAGGGAATTGAGAATAACAATGTAACACCCGGGCTTCACACCGCAAGGTGGATCGATTGGATCGGACACCAACCTACATTGATCAAACACAAGGGTTTTCCAAAGAGGAGGAATGCTAGCAAAGCAGTTTGATTTCAATTCATAAGTTGTGTCTTCACCTCTTACATAAATCTCTTTATAAAACATTCTAAACTTTAGAATCTAAAGAGACAAACATTAATGGTAACATCCAACAACTAGCTAACACCACCTACCTATTAATAACTCAACTACTACCTAACTCTTTGACAAATGAAAACTCCTTTGACAATGAGTTCTTTTATTTTCAAACCACAGCCCCTTTTATTGACTTTTCAAAAACTAGACTTGGGCTTAGGTCTAAACTATGAAGTTCAACATATGTGGGCTACCTTTAACCCACTAAAACAGTCCTAGCCCATGAAAGCCATGGGCTGATTCAAGTGACAGCTTTAGGCTTTTGATGGGCCTGACTCAATGGGCTTCTTCTTTCGTAAATATGTCTTCAATTCTGCATCAAGTTCATCCTTGATTAAATAACAAAAGCATCCAATTTTGCTGTCAGTTCTCTTGTTCTCTATACTGTTCCAAGTTAGAATAGTGTTTCGGCCTTGGTAAGGTATTATCAAGGTGTTTGACAGAGGTTATTGATGACAATAAGTCAAGATCTTTCTTTTGGTTGAGCATTCAACCTATACAGCCACTCCAGAACCTCCACAATTTCAAAACAAGGCTCCCCCATCCAGGTATCTGCCAGCCAGCACCCCAACTCCCTTCTCTCTTCCAATCTAATTCTATTTGAATTCCTCAACCCCATTTGACCCCTTATTGGACCAGATATAGAGAAACCTTATATCCCCATACCGAGCCATCAGAATTTCATCAAAGTTCAATACTACATAATCCAATTAGAGCCACAAACTTTTGATTCAAACTTCATGCCATGCTGACCAGCCAAACAGCCCAAACGCCAACAAGTTGATATTCTTGATTTGGAACCCTAAATTCAAACCTTAAAATAAAGAATTGCCATATTTTGAAATTTAACTGTTAGAATCCAACCAAACTTGGTGAGCATCTCCTAGGCATTACAGATTAGGTCTGATCCATGTTCCAGCCAAACAGAAAACCCTGACTCTCCCAAACCTGACTCAAGAAGTTGTATCCTTTTCTCCCCATATCAAAAACTCAACCTTTTGCTTTTAAGCCTCCCATAAGCCCCAACTACACCTAACAAAACCCAACTTTTTTGTCCTAAAGCTGGTTCTAAACCTTGATTTTGGATCACTTGGCCCCTAGACTGTTAAGCTACATCAGATAATGTCAATATTGCAATTACAAATGAATCTAACTTTCAAATTTAACAGTTGAACAATACAAACCCGCTTGATACCACATTAAAATTGGCACGTTACACTTCCACATGGCACAAAAAGGGTGGGATGTAAAGGAGAGACCCTAACGTGCTGCGAGCACAAGACCTCTTGCCCAAAAAATGAACTTCTATTTTCTTCAATTTCAGTACCTCTCCAACTCCTTAATGATCTTACGATTTCATGACATCACAGTCAGCTCTGGGCTTTCCTTTTGCAGAATTCAGAAAAACAACTGGAGTTCTAGAATTCTCCAAAATATCGTACAAATGCAAGAGAAAAACACAACCTTCACAACACAAGGAAATCCAATATAGCATCAACCTGGTCCAAATCCTGCTAACTGATACCTTGGTCTAATCACCCTGTGCCACAAACCACAAACCTCTGCTTTTGTGTAATGTTATTATCCTGCTTAGACACACCGAGAGGGGGGGGGGGGGAGAGAGAGAGAGAGAGAGAGCCCTATTCCTATCTTCTCCCAATAGATCCCCCTGCTACTATTACAGCCACAAGAGTGTATCAATTGCTGATGCTACATTTGTGAAGATCATTATCCAACTAATCACCAATAAAAAGGTCACAGCACAGAAGGCATTAGGAGAGATTCTACTCATCTGCGGCTCAGATTCTCAGGCCAGCCCTAGGCATTGGATTTGGATAGTTTTTTGAGCTCCACACCCCCCCCCCCAAAAAAAAAAAAAAACCTGCCCCCAATGTTTTCTCTTTTCCAAAATCCTCTTAAACCAATAAAAACCTGAAGTTGTTCTGCTGGTTGGCTGGGTTCTTTATCACCAAGTTACTAAAGTATAGCTTTTATTTCAATGTTTTGATGTGACCTTCGCTGGGTCCAATTTAAAGTGGTTCTTTGACAAACACCTCTACGTTACAAACTCTGCAACACAAATTCAATTTCTACAATGGTGATCTGATCTGTCAAAAAGAAGCACAGGCAAGGAATTGGATTTGCAAAGACCAATCACATTTTTCAATTCCAATTGCAATCCAAAAGTTTCACAAAAAAATGTGCTTCTACCAAAATTTGTGGTATTTCAATCGACTGAATCAAGAAACCTGGACCATCAAATAACATCACATAAGACTGTATCATGTCAGTCAAAACATTACCATTGCAACCTGTAATCGTGTGAACCCTATTTTCTTCATTTCTTAGCACCTTTAATTTGTAAAGATTAGAAAAATTCAAGCCGATAACACCAATATCTAGGAAAGCAATTTAAAGACCAGGTATTTCAAGCAAAACCCTACTGCCCCACAACAAAAAAGAAAGTACGAAATCCCAGACTGCCAAACTTACATATCTTCTCATGCTTTGATATTAGGAACCATAATATTAGTTAAAAATTTGTAGAATCCAAGAGGAGCCAACTTCTCATTAATTTACTCTTTTTTCCTGTGTGTTGAATTTTTACCATAAAACTAGGATTATAAAAGGGTGAATTTATGCCTTTACGGAAATGGACTGAATGCTGATTAAGATTGGCAGTGCAGCAATTCTGCCACTTTCATGTATCATATAACAGGTAATTATTACTACATAAATGTAATTGAGCAATTTAAGGAAAAAATACCTCTTCGCCAAAGGAATCCAAGTAGGGAGAAGGCCAAGGTGATTGACGTGCTGATCTTTGCAACAAAATTGTGGTTCTCTGTCAGACAAAATTTCCAAAATTGTCAAAGGGGGAGAACAGTAGCAACAGCCTTTAGAATCAATTCAGCATATCAAATTTCAGACTGCTGGGAACCCACCATGCATTCACATAGAGGTTTAGGCAACCCCTGGGCTAGGAAACTTCCAGGTTCCAGAAAGGCCCGTAGAGGAAAAATTAGAGTAAAAGAAAAATGAAGTTTGAGCAAAAAAATCAAAATAATTTTGAGCAGCACAAACTGTACCCTGATCAGAAGGAAAACTCCGATACCAGCACCACAGGCCATTGCATGAGTTTGGCAGCTGCTTTCCCTTTAAAAGTAATTATAAACAAACATGTTAGCAACAAAAAATCAAGCTGCATATTTGCCTCAAGTTTGGCAACTGACTAGGTCTTGGCACAACAGTAACATGCTCCATTGCAACCTAGTGGTCATCGGTTCGAGTTGGGACAAAGTCTTTCTCTACAGGGGTTAAGGCTGTGTTCCTTATAGACTCCCAAGACTGTAGAAAAACCTATTACACTGAACACCCTTTTTCTTCATTTAGGGGGTTGTTCCCCCCCCCCCGGTCAGCAACTAGAAGACAGCAGCTATAAACAGAAAAAGAACAATCAACCAGAACGAACCTGCAGCATGACTTCCAGGTTGGAGAGCATAATCTACCACAAAGCAAGCACAATGCTGGCTCATCCTGAACAACTCCACAGTCAGGGCACTGTTGTTTAATATACCTGGTAAAGCAAATAATTGTTTTTAATGACTTTAAACTCAATACAAGGGAAAGGATTTTGTATGCTCACCACCCAATAGAGAAGTGTAAAGAGATTCATAGGAGTACCTCTGCAAAAGATCCTGGTAAAGATAGGGCAGACGCATCAACTTAAATGGAACCACTGGAGTGGAGTGTAGTGCACGCCCATAACTCCGAACCCCAAACACCTCAAAGAAATGATTGAACCATCTCAACACCATAGCGTGCAACAATGCGTCCTTGAGAACAACATCCAGAGGGGGAATTTTGAACATGTTCTCCAACTGTTCAACTTCTTTAAACTCCATTGACAGAACACAGGCATCCTCCCATTTATCATTGTTTGTATGAGGAGATGATCTATCCCATGCATGAGTTTTATCACAAAATGGTGTTGGCATTGAAGAGTTCAGTAATTTCCACATTAAAGCACACCTCCGTAAGAAAGGCAAAGTAAATCTACGAATCGTATCTTTAGGATGCCCTGATGAATCAATATAATTGGAAACAAAGTACTCTCGAGCAATTACACATTCTCCAATAATCTTGCATAAATTAATAGTTGGGCATTCACCGAGCTGCAAATTAGTGAGATCAAGTTGACTACCACATGTAATTATCACCTGAAGAGCAATGTGTCAGAAAGGACATTCAGATAGAAGAAATATTAATCAATATCAATTCTTCACCAAATAACCTGTACAAAGAATGAATTAACAATTCCAAGGTGTACCTGAATTACACACACAATATAGAAGAGATGCACCAACGGTATGAAAGACTCCACGGTTGATAAAAATGGACGTGGAAGACAAAACAACGCCAACATCAATGACGAAAATGGATCATGAGCAAGAACGGGATCAGCAGCTCGTTTCCAAAACTGGATGTCTGGATACATCACCTCCTTGTCAAATTGTTTCAAGATAGACATTTCACCTGTCAAGCAGCATGCTAGTGAGAAGAATAGAGGTGCTTGGTTTTTCTTATTTTATTTCTTCTTCTTCTTCTTCTTCTTTTTTTTTTTTTTTTTTTTTTGGGGGGGGGTGTTTAGGTGGTTGTTATTTGAATTCAGAAGTTTGAATGAACAGATTGAAACGGAAAAACATCAACTATGTGTATGGAACGCTACTCCACCTAAGGCAGTAACATATCAAGGAGAATGCAGTTCTAATATTTTATGGCCAGTGGCTTTTTTTTTCTTTTTCCCATAAGCAGGGTATTGAACTCAACTGTAAGCCCAAATTCTACTCCAAGGAGCGGATAAAATATCATTCCGGATCGTTCTTTATTACTAATGTAGCGGACCAAATTTAGTTAGGATAACGCTTGTTGTCGTTGTTATTGTTCTTTTTTACCAATATCACAAGATGAGATTTGAGAGGAAAACACTAATACAATGAGAACATGATTTGAATTGTCAAATCCTCGATATTTTCTGACCATGCCTACTGAACATTTATCAGCCTGAAATTATTTAGTTTGACAACATGTATCATCTTGCTGTGCTCCACAAAATGCTTCCGTGGTAACTGCGATTAAATTGCATATATTATACTCATTCAATTAGAAGTGCTAAACTACCAGTGCTTATTCCACCATCTCCAATAATATCATCCAAGATACCAGTGCTTACTTCATAGTCACTTTTTCCATTAATGTTTTATGCAGCCTTTTCAGGCAGTTCCACTCCTGGAAAAATAGAAGTAGACAATTAGACCATCCTGTTCTCACGAGACACCAATGAGAATCCCAAACTTACATTTTGTAATATTGATGTGGCATACCAGCCTCCACCGAGAGCCCCTTTGATGCCCTTTTTTTGTTTCATTTCTCTTTTTGAGGGTTCCCCCCCTCCCCCCACCAGGGGGGGGGGGGGGGAAGGGGAAGAGATGAGAGGTGTGCATGCACTGGTTGGAAGACGGACTGAAAAGATGAAACTTATAAGCATTGTAATAGGCATATTTGTATACAGCATTGTTGTAAAGGTTCTTAGGTAAAAAAGCAAGGCCTCTGCTTAGGTGGCCAAGGTGCTTAATTAGACCAAGGCACCTGGACACCAACACTACGCCTTAACCATTATAGCCTTTACTTTCTCCATATCATGAGGTAGTAGAAGAAAGCAAATAATAATAATTAATTATAATTACACTTATAAATTTACAACTGCACTCAAAAGTCCAAACACATTTCTCACTTAATGCAGAGTTACTCTTTAACAAAACAAGATAGACAAGAACAGGCTAACCAATAGAAAGATACATGCAGCATCACTTGGCTGGTTAAGCCAGCATGGCACGCTTTGGAGACCAGAAATCCAAAAAGAAGCATTCCAATGGTCTTTGGACCAAGAAGGGTTGGAATTAGTTAATTTATTTAGCAGTTTATTATTTCAGTCTTTTATTTGGTTTGAATTACCTACGTAGGAGCCAGAGTTAGACTAAAATTGCAAATTGTTATTTCAGTTTCATAGCCATTTAGAAGTCATGTATTTCCCTTTTAAATATTTGTTTGTAACACTACAATAGGCAGAATTGAAAAGAAATCTTAGTTTTCTCTTCAAGAATGTGTGCTTTCTGCCATCATAGAACCCAATTTTGTTTTGTTTCGCCATTCCGACTTGGTTGAAATGGCCAAAATTTTGAAAGGCGAAATCTACCGCATGTTAAATGCCCAATCTCAGTGAGTTTTAGGTTTTCTTTTGGGGCCTAGTTTTCGGTATACAGCCTAACTTGAGGCCAATAAAACCTAACCAAAGCGGTGTTCCTGATTGGCACATGCCTGGCTGTTTGTGGGAGAAACTGGGAGTCCGTAATGTGCATCAAATGTAAATATGGAAATTATGCAAGAGAACACTAAATTTTCATTGAAATGCAACGACTACAAGAACAAGTAGAATTCAATGTAAACATATATAGAACTCAGTACTCAGTACGAAATTACAATGAATGATGTATAACAATACATGAATGAATAAGATACATCATACAAGATCTCAAAAGTTCACAATAAAAAATTTACACAATGAGTGACACCTAGTCTTATCTAATAAAAGCTGTTGTGTTGGCTGGATCTATCCCTTAGATTATGAAAGAGTACTCGAATAATAGACATAAGCAGGCCATGACATGGTATGGATAACATTATCTATATAGTCTATCACTACCCTTTTATAGGTAGGTTCATCAACATAAAGTAGATATTCTACCCTAGAGAATGTGTCATACGGCCATGAACTGTAACCCTAATACAGAACTGGCATAACTAGTTGTGGTGGTCCTAGTGGATATCCAAAGATGGAGTCTAGAAATGATTCACCTAATCCATCGCCATAACCATATACAGACATGCTATTGGAATCAGCAAATGAACCACCATACTCCAACATATCCATATCCATCTCTATAAGCCCCATACTGTACAATCCCTTAGAATTTTCACCAAAATTTTGAGATTTTGGCAAAGTTTCACCGAGGTTTTCGAAATTCTGGCAGAATATTGCAAGTTCCAATTTCGACTAGCATTGTGTTTTGCACAGGCTCAAAATTTCTGAAATTTAGTACCATGGAAGAAAATTCGATCGAAATGGTCGAAATTTCGACCGAAATGCCTGCAAAAATCCAAATCGAAACGAAATGTAGTAGTAGGCACGAAATGTATCCATATCGTTTCGTATCGACCGAAATTTCGACCATTTCGACCAAAATTTCGACATATCAGCATTCCAACTTGTTTTTCCTTAGCTTTTGTTGATTTCTATCCCATTTTCACCTAATTTTCACTACTCCTTTGCCTTCAAACACCACTTTTGCTCATTTTTTGCCTCCAAACACCTCCTAAGCCACAACAGCTACAAAGGAAACTCCAGCAACAATAGAATATGAAGCATGAGCCACACCCAACAGTTCCAAACTTCCCCTTTTTTTATTTTTGTTTTGTTCATGCCTTAAATGATCTTGTATTGCCTTGAAGTTAATATATGTTTAGCCTAGGACTATGATCTATAATTGTGTTTTGTTAAACTTATCTTTTTATTATTTGCTACCATTTTTTCATTTTTTTATTTTAATAATTATTTTCTAAAATTATGTATTTTTATTTTATGTATATATGATATATAGGCTTTAGCTTAATATATTTGAGACACCATCACTTGATCTAGTCGGTCATTTTATTTTGTTGACTTGTTGTATATGTAACCATTCTACCAAACAATTCATGTATGTTGTTGATTTTATGCATGTATGCAATACAGTTTGCACTTGTCGGAACCAGTCATTTGTTAGTATACTTGAATGATAAATTTTCAATAGTTTTGTTTTTTACAAAATACTAGTTCCATTGTGTTTATTATGCTTGAAATAGGTAGTATCACGAATCCAAATCATTTTGAGTCCATATGAGGCCCGAAATTGAAGTTCCAATTTTCAGAAAAAGTGTCCAGTTTCGATCGAAATTTCGACCGAAATTTCGGCCTTTTGCAAGGTCAAAATTCCTGTTTCGGTTGAATTTTCTTCCTTGTTTAGTACTACATGGATAGTTGAATCCTATCTAAACATGCATCCTCAAACTCCTCTCTCTATGCTCTCTTCTCCTCCCTCTTTACTTTTCCAACCCTGAGATAGCATGCCACTGCTACTTTAATCTCTAATGTAACTTTTGGACATCCAGTCACAATCTTATCCCTTCTATCTAGATGCCACTTTAATCCATAGTGGCCCCACAGCCTCCAATCTGTTTCTTAAAGTAATTACATTCAGACTTCTTCATATCTGTTGTCGATGGCCTCTTGTGCAAACAAGCAATATCTCCCATCTTTCAAATAGGAGCAACTGAGACGTCTAATACAAGTACACATTAAGTATCTTAAAAAGCATTACTAGAACTCCAATAATAAGCCCTAATCAGAAAGAAAGCATTTACTGAATTACTCCCAAAATCTATAATTTTTTGGCTTTTATAAACTATTTTTATAATTATATATTATTTATTAATTACATTATTGACTATATTTAATTAAAAAGACAAAAACATTACATAACAAACCACACCAATAATTACATACATACTTGTACTAATATTCCACTATTTTTAAATATAAAACAGAAATTAAAAATTAAAAATTTCCAATATTTAAATAATTACAAAAAACATTCAACAATTTTCAAATAATTAAAATAACTAAGTGTCAACAGAAAATAATTAGATAGGACTAGACATGTTTGGTTGGGGGGGTATGGGATGACCACAATGGGGATATCTCATATGGGCTCCTATATTGATGGTTATGGTATGGGATTAAGTGGATCCAAGTTAGGCGGCTCAAGGTTGATATTATAGGCAACGGGGTATTACTTGAGATGGGGTGACACAGGAAAATCTTTATAGTTAGAATCTAGGGTCTATAAGTGTCCAAATGGTCGAAACCAGGAGGGAATGCAAGTAACGACATAGGATTACGATCCTCTAGCAGATAATTTGGGCTAGCTCTAGATGATTAGACCAACCTAAGGAATCAAGGTAGCAACTTTGCAATTTGGAACAACAATGATTGTTATATAAGAAGTTAAGTTTCTTGAATCTAGAAGAAAAAGGGTTTGGTTGCTAACTTTCAGCTTTAGAAAGAAGGAAAAAAGGAAGAAAGAAAGGATGACTAGAAGAGGGGGATGTCTCCTGGCCTCAAGCTTAGCTTGATAGAGCAGCCTAGTCTTTGATTGTGGAGGACGACAGAGTTTCGATGAGAGTTGAATCCTCAACCACAGCACGATCATGGATATTACTATCCTAAATATTCCACCTTAGATGTGATTCACCAAGGATCTCAATCCTTCGAATGTAGTTCACCAAGGTACCAATCAAATCCATTTCTGTCCAACCATTCTCAAAGAGAAAACACAGCAAGGCTGAAGCAAATTTTCAGTTGAACCCAGGTTACATATGGCTCTACAATTGAAGTCCTCCATGAAAGAGAACTTGAAAACATCGTTCGAGAACTCACGGCAGGCAATAACATATGTGTCAGAACCAAAGGCGAGTCTGCCTGTGAGAAGCTGCATGAATCAGGAATGAGTGAAGGTACATCAGTAGGAAAAATTATAGGAAAGGATGAAAAAACATAAAGGGGAACCTGGAGATTGTTAGCAAGGACGATTAGGCATCTACACTTGCACCTACAGCAGCACCTATGTCAGCAGTAGTTTAGTATTGTGTTTCACTTGTCCTATAAATAACTTCTGTACTTCACACGAGAATAATAACAAAAACCTAAGTCTTACACGGTATCAGCTTGTTTTGGGCCTCTGCCCTTCTTCGTTCCTGGGTGATGGCCTCTGGTCCGTCTTCTGAATGCACCGATATCTGCTTCTCCTCTCATCTCCATTAATGTTGCAGCTGTTCTTCCAATTAAGTTGAACCCTAGTAATTTTCTCCTCTGGAAAGCCCAATTTGTTCCTCTGATCAAGGGATATGACCTTTTAGGGTTTTTAGACGGTTCGTTTCCAAGACCTGTGTTGTCGCCGTCTCCCTCTGCAGATTCTGGTGTGTCATTTGTCTTCTGTTTCTTCTCCGGTGGTTCTTTGGGATCGCCAAGATGAGCGGCTTGTGGCTTCCGTTTCAGAGAGGGTACTCCCTCATATTGTGGCTGCAAAATCATCTCATGAGGCTTGGGAGAAGCTCAATCGCGTTTTTGCCTCTAGTTCTCGCGTTAGGATTCTCGAATTGAAGAATCGTTTGTTCAAGATTCCACAAAGATTGATGTCTACTGCGGCTTATCTCTTGGAAATTCTTTCAATTTCCGACATGCTCGCTGCTGCAAATACCCCTGTTTCTGATGAAGACTTGGTGTTGGCCACCTTAAGAGGGCTTGGAGAAGAGTATAAAGATTTTAACACCTCCATCCTGCTTCATGCCGATCCTGTTTCCTTAGACGATCTTCAAGGTTTGTTGATTAATCAAGAGAGTCAGATGAGAGCCTCTTCCTCTGAGACTGTGAGTTCCATCTTGCCTGCAAATGTTGCGATACAGAATGCCCCTAATTGAAGTAATTTTCTGAATTCTAGTTCAAGAAATGGTCAAGAAGTGTCTCAACGAGGTAGGTCTAGCGGAAGAAGGCCATGGAATCATCAGTATTTCGGCAGAAATGGGTACAACACAGGAGGTAATAATAACTTTTTTGGAAACTCCCATTGGTACAAAAATGGAAATAATGTTGCTCATAACACTGTTGGTTCTAGTTCTTCTGGTTCAAGTTTTGGAGGTTTTTCTTCTTCATCTTTCATGAATGAACAGAGAGTTGTTTGTCAACTTTGTAGAACCGAGGGCCATCTTTGTGAACAGTGCCCTCAGAGATTCAATAATGCTTATATAGGTATGCTTGTGTTGAAATACAATGTTTGGCAGAATGGCTTATTGATCCATGATCTCAAGCCCTTTATTTATAATAAAGTGGAAAGTAGACTATTACAAGGAATAGAAGTTTACATGAATGCAAACTCTAATTTAATTCCTATACAAACTCTTATTAGACTCCTAATAGAATCCAACACTCCCCCTCAAGTTGAGGCATGGATATCACACATGTCCAACTTGACCAAAAAAGTATAAAACATCTGTCCAGGTAAACATCAGCAATTTGATCTTCAAACTTATAGATTACGTCTGCCTTACAGACTTCCATTTGATTTGTCCTCATCTTTACTGCAACTTTATGTCTCCAAGAAAGAACGCCCAAGTAAAGAAGTAGAATCTTCAAATGTTGAGAAGACTAAATTTCTGCACAAATCTGAGGGAAAATATATTTTTGGGGTAACAATAGCTAGGGTAAAACAGTCAAAGTGAAAGTTTTGATTTGTAGCAATGTTAGATCTTTAAAGGGAAAGTTTGCCAAGAGGCAATCTCCAAAGGTAGGGGAAAATTTTGTCAAGATAAGTGACAATCTCCAAAGGTAATAGAGATCAAGTTCTGCAAAGGTCAAACGACAAGTCTTTTGCAAGGTTAGATCTCTGAAGGGAAGATGTCAAGTTAAGGGGCAAATCTCCAGGGTTAACAGAGATCAAGTTCTGCACAGTCAAAAAGATAGATCGATCTCCAAAGTGGAAGATTGCGAAGGTAAAGGACAAACTTTCAAAGGAGTAGAAGATTGAGAAGGTAAGGGACAAACTTTCAAAGGTAACAAAGATCAAATTCTGCATAAGGAAGTCTACATGAAAGGCTTTGAATTGTAGACATCTTCAATCTCCCCCTCACGTGTAGCGTTACACGTGGGAAGATTATAACAAAGGAAATTCCAATGGGGAAACTTGGAAAGGAAGAAATTGTAATGGTAAGATAAAAGTATCAGGAAAACAAATCTAGAGAAAATGACAAAATTTGAAAGGGGGTTGACCGAGCCTACGGTGCCACTAATGAAGGTCTGACATTACCGAATGGACCGATTTAGAAGATGTAGTCAAAGCAGAAGTAGATCCTCCAATTGGCTCGAGCAAATAAAGTCCATTTACCACGACCAATCTCCTTCCCCAGATCCTGAAGTAGCTAGGTAGGAGTTGGTAGGGGTAGTAGAGGAAGCAGTGGTCGAGGCTGTACCGGCAGTAGAAGACTGCAGAAATACGTCATGAGGTAGCAAACTCCTCCTGTGAAAAACCAACGTCTGCAGAGGGTGTGGTGGAAACTGTCTAAAAAAGATTAGCCTCTGGTTTTCCCTTTCTTTGTACTCGTTTTTGCTCAAAATCAGCAGGCTTCCCATGTAGTTTCCAACAATTTGCCTTGGTATGATATGGTTTGTGACAATGCTCACACTTGACAATCTCCTTAGCCGGATCAGATTTAGTGTGAACAAACTGTAAAGTTGATTTTTCCATAATAGGAGTATGAAGCATGGCTAATCGACGACTTTCCTCACACTGAACAAGAGCATAAGACTGTTCTAGTGTAAGAAAGGGAGAACGACTTAAGACTTGCACTCTGATCTGATCATACTCCACGTTCAAACCTGCCAAGATGTCATATACTCGAATCTTATCAATGTACTTCTTATAAGTTGCCACATCATCTGGATTAGTGGGTGATAATCCCCATAATGATCCAACTCTTACCAAAGAGATCGCAACTCAGCATAATAGTGGGCCACAGTCAGTTCCTTTTGGGTAGTCTCATGAAGCTTCTTTCGTAGCTCATAAACCTGTGCATCATTCCCCAAATGTCCATATGTTTTAGTAGTAGCCTTCCAGATTTGGGTTGCAGTATCAAGTAATAGGTAACCCTGGGCAATATTTGGATGCATGGAATTCAAAAGGAATGACATAATAAGAGAGTCGTTTGATATCCATTTATCCTGTAAAACACCTGCGGTAGTGGGTTTGATAGTAGTGCCCGTAATGTATCCAACTAGTCCTCTTCCAGCAATAGTCAGGTAAGCAGATCGAGACCAGATCAAGTAATTTGTGCCGTCAAATCTTACCAAAAGAGAATGAAAAGTGGAAAAATATTCGGATCCAATGGGAGCAGTAGTATCATCAATAGTTGTCATGTTGACAAAATTATCTGCAGTTCTTCAGTCTTCACCCTTTCGAAGTAACAGAAATGTCGCAGAATGCAATAGCCAAACAACCCAAACAGATCTACCTCTTTTTTTTTTTCCAATAATGACAAATATGTCCTTGAAAAAACGGAATTTGCAAATAAATCTCAGAACTTATACAAATTTACATATAAGTCCCTGTAAAGCAAATTTACCAAAATAACTCAAAACTTGAATTCAAAAACTTGAATTCCCCTGTAAAGCAAATTTACCAAAATAACCCTCAAAACTTGAATTCAAAACTTAAATTCAAAAATTGAATTCAAAAATCAAATTCAAACCATAACAGATCCGTTATGGTCTTTCACAGGCTTAAGGAGAACAGCCCCAGTCGAAGAACCTTAATAGCAAAACCCCAATCGAAGGTTTCAGATGACTAACCAAGCTTCAGAATCGCAGGCTTCAGATGAAGAATCAGACAGAAAAAATTGCAGGAGCTGAAGCCGAAGTTGTTGCAGAAGCAGCGGAAGTTGCTGATTTCTTCTTCTCTTCTTCTTTCCTCTGTTTTCTGTTCTTATTCATTGAATCGAGACGGAACAGAATCGTCTTCTTCTTTCTTTTTTTCTTTTTTTTTTTTCTGTTTGAGTTGGCGACCAAGATGGTACTGAAAAACTGCCCAGAACTGAAGATTGGCGATGGGTTTGAAAAAAAATCAGAAGAAGAAGAAGGTAGGTCACTTCCCAAATCGAATTTAGGCTCTAATGCCATGTTGAAATACAATGTTTGGCAGAATGGCTTATTGATCCATGATCTCAAGCCCTTTATTTATAATAAAGTGGAAAGTAGACTATTACAAGGAATATAAGTTTACATGAATGCAAACTCTAATTTAATTCCTATACAAACTCTTATTAGACTCCTAATAGAATCCAACAGCTTGTGTGTTCTACTATTATCTGTTCACCCGCTAGCTATTTGGATGCTTCTTGCTAGATATTAGATTTTGGATCCAATTGTCATGTGGTTGCAAACCTTGCTCATCTTACCCTCCGAGAGCCTTATACTGGATCTCAAAATGTTGTTGTTGGGAATGGTAGTGTTGTGCCTATTTCTCATATTGGTATGCTTGTTTCTAAGAGTTTTGCTTATTCTTTCAAGTTATCTGAGGTTTTGGCTGTTCCAAGCTTAAGATATAATCTTGTCTGTGTCAAAATTTTCTGCTGAGAATGGAGTCTATTTTAATTTTTATCCCAATTCGTTTGTTATAAAGGATCAGAAGAGACACACAGTTGTGATACAGGCGAGGTGTTTTAATGGGCTGTATGTTGTTAATTTTCTGCTGCTTAAAGCTGCCACTGGTGTTTCAAGTTCTGCTGCTGCTCATTCTACTTTGGCTAGTTCTGCTGCTGGTTCAGTTGTTACAACCTTAGCTGCTCGTCATGTTGCAAACACTGCTGTTGTTGATTGGCACCGTAGACTTGGGCATCCAGCTTCCTCTAGAACCTTTGATGTTAATGAAGAAGATGGGTCTGAGAGGATTTGGAAGTTTACCCACTTGTGACACTAGTCGTTGTAATGAGTCATCGACTCCCTTTCAAATTGTCTACAAGTGTTAGTCGTGGTCCTTTAGACATTGTCCACAGTGATTTGTGGGGACTGCCCCCTGTGTTAGTTTTGATCGTTTTCGATACTATGTTGTATTTGTGGATCAGTTTACCAAATACACTTAGATGTACCACTTTGAAGCATAAATCAGATCTTCTAGCTGTCTTTGTTAGATTCAAAGTGCTTGTTGAAACACATTATAAGACTCAGTTGTGCACTTTACAAACAGATGGAGGAACTGAATTTAAAAGTTTGTTTAAATACTTAGCTGACAATGGAGTTTCACATAGGATGTCCTATCCTCGTACTCCTCCACAAAATTGAGTAGCAGAAAGATAACATAGACATGTTTTAGAGTATGGCTTGGCTATGTTATTTCAAGCACATCTGCCTCAAATTTTCTGGTCTACTGCGGTCCAAGCTGCTGTTTATTTGCTTAATTGAATTCCACTCCAAGTTTTAAATGGTTTGTCCCCATTAGAAGCTCTCTTTGGTGTTAAGCCTGAATATGGACTGCTCAAGGTTTCCGGGTGCTTGTGCTACCCATGGTTGAGACCCTATGCTAAACATAAGTTGCAGCCAAGGTCAAAACCATATGTTGTTATTGGTTATCCACGAGCTTACAAAGGGTATCTCTGCTTTGAACCAACAACTGGGAAGGTGTACACATCAAAGCATATTGTTTTTTATGAAGGTCTCTTTCCATATGAGTCTTTGGTGCATTCTTCATCAGTTTTTTCTCCTGCACAGTGGCTTCAAATTTCAGCTCCTGTTGTTTTGCCTTGTTCTTCTCAGTTAGGTATTTTGAATCAGATTGCAACAGTGGTGTGAATAATGAGGTTGTAAACGGTGTTCCTTTAAATGTAGGCTCGGCCGAGGATGATGTAAGGGCTACAGCTACTATTGTATCTCTTAATGAAAAATCCCCAACCCCAACAACTGGACTTCACAGTCTGATGGGTGCTGACGGGCCTCATATAGGCTTAACAGCTGATAATGGTTCTCCAGTTTTGCCTCAAACTGGCCCAACTCATCACCATAATGAGATTGGTGTTGAAAATCCAAATTCAGCTACAGTAGCAACATGTCAAAATAATGATTCTGATCAGATGCCTATTATTGCTTCAGATCCATTAAAATAAGGGGTATCTTCAACGTTAGAGACTTCTCTAATTAACATTGGGTACTCTATGACCACAAGGCCTAAATCTGGTATTCAAAGACCCAAGATTCTGTTGAATACTAAGGCCACTAGTGAAGATGAAAGTGTACCAACTGCTTATGTTCAAGCAGCAAGATTTCCTCAATGGCGTCAAGCTATACAGGAGAAATTTAACGCATTAATGCAAAATGGTACCTGGGTGTTAGTTCCATCTACAACCTCACAAAATATAATCGGATTTAAATGGGTCTTTCGCATCAAACGATGTCCAGATGGTTCTATAGATAGGTGTAAAGCTCGTTTAGTTGCTAAGTGACTTCACCAGAGACCCAGTTTGATTTTGGTGACACCTATAGTCCTGTGGTTAAGCTTAAGCATACCACTATTCGGCTCATTTTATCTCTTGTTGTTACAAATCAGTGGCCTAATAGGCAACTCGATGTGTCCCATGCAGTTCTGCATGGTGATCTCATTGAAACAGTTTAATGGAGCAGCCTGCAGGGTTCATTGACCTGGCACATCCTACTCATGTATGTCAATTATAGAAATCTCTTTATGGTTTGAAACAAGCACCCCAAGCTTGGTATACAAAGCTTACTACTTTCATTACTTCTCAAGGGTTTGTAGGATCTCGCATAGATACGTCTTTGTTCTTCTAAAAAAATTCCCAAGTTACCTTGTATTTTTTTTTTTATCTATGTTGATGATATACTAGTGACAGGAAATAGTTTGGAAGCTATTTCTTCTCTCATCAAGGCCTTGGACATTGCCTTTGTCATTAAAGATTTGGGTGATCTTCATTATTTTTTAGGGATTGAAGTGCTTCGGACTCCTCAGGGGCTATTTCTTTCCCAACAAAAGTATATTTTTGATTTGTTGGCTCATACTAAGATAACTGAAGCAAAGCCGGTTTCATCTCCTTTAGCGTCTATTTTGTCAATCTCTGATGGTATTCCCTTGGGGATAGGACTAAGTTTAGACATACAGTGGGAGCTTTGCAATATTTGGCTAATACTCGACCCGATATTGCCTTCGTTGTGAGTCACGTGGCTCAATTTATGCACACACAGACTGATTACATTAGGGTGCTGTGAAAAGGATCCTTCCCTATCTATGAGGGACTTTTTCTATGGGTTTGTTCTACTCCTGTCAGTCTTCTATGGTGCTAGCTGGGTATTCTCTGATGCCGACTGGGTGGGTTGTCCTAATGACAATCGGTCAACCACTGGTTATTGTGTTTTTCTTGGTAGTCACTTGATTTCTTGGGGATCACGTAGGCAGCAAGCTGTTTCTCTCTCTTCCAGTGAGGCAGAACATTGGGCCATCACTTGTGCTGCTACTAAGTGATTCAGAATTGGCAACATATACAAGGAAGAGAAAAGCCCAATGGTCAAGCCCATCAAAGCCTAAAGATATGATCCAAAACAACCCATGGCTTGCATGGGCTAGGAATATTGTAGTGGGTTAAAATGAGCCCATGGTTTCATGGGCTTGAATTACTTTAGTGGGAGAAGACCAGCCCACATATTTTGAACTAAGGCCAAGTCTAGCTTTGAAAAGTCAATAAAAGGAGCTAGTAGTGGGGTGTAGTAGGTGGATGTTTCCATGATTGTTTTGACTAGTGGTGTTGTGTAGTTGAGTTATTAATAGGTAGGTGGTGTTAGCTAGTGGTTGGATGTTACCATTAGTGTTTATGTCTCTTTAGAATGCTATATAGAGAGACTTATGTAAGAGGTGAAGATACAATTGATGAATTGAATTCAAATTGCTTGCTAGCATTCCTCCTCTTTGGAGAACCCTTGTGTCTGATCAAGGTAGGTTGGTGTTCGATCCAATCGATCCACCTTACGGTGTGAAGCCCGGGTGTTATATGTTACATTGTTATTGTCACTTTCTTCATTATAGTTTTGCCCCTATTTGAAGATCTATTCAGCCCGTTATAATATTATTATAGTTTCAGCCCTCTTTCCCATCTAAGCTCTGTTTCACCTTAAGTCCATCAAATTTGCAATTGACTCCCTGTAAGAAGGTCCTATTTGGGTACTATTTTGATCAATCAAATTCGGTATCTACATTACTAAGCTTCTATGGCTTCAGTCCTTGTTGGGAGAAATTGGTGCCTTTTTTCCTATGGCTCGTACTATACGGTGTAATAATATTGGGGTGACTCACATGACGGCTAATCCTATCTTTCACCATCATACCAAACATGTGGAGATAAATTTTCACTTTGTTTGAGATCTCGTGCCTACAAAACAATTTTCTCTTCGATATATTTCTAATGTTGATCAACTTGCCGATCTTCTCACCAAAGGTCTTCCGCCACTAGATTTTTACTTATGCATGACAAGCTCACAGTCATGGACCCGTCTTAGCTTGAGGGGGCATGATAAGGCATCTACGCTTACACCTATGTCAGCACTAGTTTAGTATTGTGTTTCACTTGTACCTATAAATACCTTCTGTACTTCATACGAGTATAATAACAAAAACCTAGTCTTACAAAGGATCATTGATCCTTTGGTTGGTTGGAGTGGAGGAAAAATCCTAGATGGAACTAAGAGATGCAGGGGAAAGAGGAAATTGCACATGAAGAAAAAGAGTGCAGGGACGGGAAGCTGGCACTAATAAATTCAACCTCAATTCATTCTTAAATCTGATATTTCATCCTAATACAAGCTATTTAAAAAAAAAATACAAACAACAAAGGAAACCTTGAGATGATACTAAGAGCAACTGGGAGATCAAATATCCTAGGAGCTACTAAATCAAAAAATTGCACATTCCCTGAGGAAATGTGCAATTACTATCTATTGGATACTGATTCTTGATTTTCCACTAATCTTTTGATAGTTTTTGTAACAATTGTTAAAACAAGGTCAATAAATACAAAAGCACTAGTCTAATAAGTATGATAAATTTTACATCTCCGTTACTAAATTAGAATATTTCATAATTTAACAAGAGCTTTCACTCAAGGTGAGCATACTCTCATAGATCAGGAAGTTAAATGAATAAGAGGGAGAGAGTGAGAGAGAGAGTGAGACATAGAGAGATAAAGAGAGAGAGAGAGAGAGAGAGAGAGAGAGAGAGAGAGAAGTGTGCAGCACTCTAGAAGCTCCTTCAGATATGGATAAACTGAATAATTAATGCCACCACACCTCTCTGCTGCTTTGAACCCCCCCCTTCCTTTTTTTTGTCTTCAAATGCCTCCCTTTTATAATTAAACCCAAATAAAAAGGTCAACAGAAAATGGGATAACTGTCTGAGTATAACTGAAAATACCAAAGTTGTCAAGCTGCTACACTGGTGCCCAGGCATCCAGTGACATCTTGGTTGCCTAGGTGGCACCTTGTTGCCCAGATGGTGTCACCTTAGCTTTGATCACTCCCGTGACCCCCAGACACCATGACAACTATGGAAAATAAAAATCATCAAGCATGGTTATACCGAAAATAGAGATCATCATGAAGGTTAAACTGTGTATCTAGTTGAAAACATAGAACATTATGCATGGTTGAACTGCATATCTGAAAGAGTTCAAGATAGTGATCTAATCAATACAAGGCAACAATCATGGAGGAGTGCTATAAATCAAAGCATTTCCAGTTACCAATCAGTTCTTACACCATCAAGTGTACTTAATTGTAATCAATAGAAACCATAAAACATACAGCTCGCCTTCACCCAATCCCACCACCTGGCTATTTATACTACTTTAAGCGTTTTCCAGAGATAATTTTAAGGGCTAAAACACTAGGCTACCACAGGCTACGGTATCACACAAGATGGTAACTCAAATAAATGTCTCGAGAGTCTAGACTGCAAGCTGCAAATATATACAACTTACAGGTAAATGAGAATTGCAAGATAACTTACCTTTTTGACTACTGGTGCCTGAGGACATGTCATACACAGAAACACCTGAGCAAACAGCCTCTGCCAAAAGCTGAATGCCTCTAAACCTAAGAAGCACCTGAGCAGAATCCTCACTTCGTGTACTTTGTACAACTTGGAGCAACAAGGACAAAATAAATCCACTGGAAGATTCAAGCTCTTTATATAAACCACAGGTTGAATCTAATCTGCACATAAAAGATCTTCGACTTCGTGCAGCAATTTCTGTTGACATGAGGGAGTATCTAAGGGTGTCCCAAAGAACCATAGAATGGCTTAGCCTCCCAGATACTGCAAACTTTTCATGTCTGTCCGCAAAGTACAATTTTGCAAGTATACGAAAGACAGGTTCAAGAACATGTCTCATTCTTTTGCTACGCTGTGAGGAGAATGCTTTCAGGAGCACACCCTTCCCAACCACATTAGATGTACTTTGAAGGAGAGCTATGGCTTGTCGTAGGCAAAGAACAGTAGCTTCCGAAGTTGATGCACTTGAAGAACTAGAAGTTGTTGTTGAATACAGATCTGAAGACATTATTGGTTTCCTTATATTACCAGAAGTAGCAGGGAGTGCAGGCAGGACTGAATTTGCAAGTCTGCGGCACACAGGACAAAGAAACTCCCCCTGAAAAGAAAATTGTAGAATACAAATCCGGTTAAGTATCTCTTTTCTTACTCGCAAAATAATGAAGTAAGAAGAAATTGAACCCCCAACATTCACAAAAGTAGAGAATTTCACCTGATCTGGGTCTACAATGTGCCCTCCTTCAAAAACTAGTCTCCTATTGTACCTGTAAAAGTAAAAATTAATACTAAAAAAATCTAATTTTTTCCCCAATACATCTAATCTTCAATTCAAATAAAGAGGTTGCAAGCAGTCAAATTAGACGATCAAGTTGCTAGTGAAAAGTTACTACTTAGTTATTAACCCTAGTTATTAATAAAATATCTAAAAAGATAAAGTATAGGCAAATTTCAGTAATTCCATTAATACTATTGCAATAACTAATTTACAATAATTAACAATATTCAAAATGATTAACAATAAATTGGTAAGTACTTTTGCAAGTATGATAATAATTTCCATTCATAGAGCAAGTAAAGAAGTTATAAAAAAAATTAAAAAAAAAAAAAAAGGTACTTCATTTGGAAATGAATTGTAGAAATTACCAAAAGCGGGATCTAGTAAAACAAACATACGCTTATAGGAAATTCTTTGATATCTGCCACGTCACTTCACATACCGCTAGAAGACAAAATTTAAAAGGTCATATAATATATTATTTACGAGATTTATTACTTGTCCCATTCGAATTTTCAAATTTGAGTTAGACCTTTAGACTTCACACTGCACATTAGTACATTATCTTTAAATTCTATATAAAAAAAAAGGCTAGGTACACTGCACAATGAAAAAAATAAAATAAAATAAAAACAAAACCCATTGAAGAAGCAATGTATTTGATCAACAATAACATTTTGTTGAAAGAAAAAAAATAAATATATATATATAGGGTAATTTTCATCTGGACCCCCTGAGGTTTGGTCCAGGTCACTTTTAGTCCAGTTTAAGTTTTCTTTTGCATATGGCTCCCCTGTGGTTTTAAAAATGATTAAATAAGGACACACTTAACAAAAATAGTTAGTTTAATCAATTTTGTGACAAAAATACCCTTGTGTCTGTTGGACTTCTTTTTATTATTTTAGTTTTAATTTATTACTTGAAACAGAGATTTGAGCTCTCTTAACCTGGTGATAGTTGCATCTTGGGAAAAGAACTGGTGCAGTAGTTAAGGTTTGAGCTCTCTTAACCTGCTAATGGAGTTGGAACATTTGATTCCTATACTCTCCCATCAAAATTCTCAAAACCCGCAGCAATGGAGCCGGTTAGAATGCAAAGAAATCACAGATTTCACAGTTTCCAAGATTAAGAAGGTGATTCCGCTTCTAAATTGAATCGGCCATGCTCGATTTTAATCTGGTCCTTCTCCTTCCTTTTCCTATTCATCCTCATCGGCTCCACATCTGTCTCAAAGCCTAAACTCAAATCAAAACCCATCTCTGACGGCAACACCCACCACGGTCGTTCAACCTCAACCCCAAACCCAGAAGGAAAATGGGAGAAAAACACATTCAGTGAGAGAGAAAGAGAGGTTTGTGTATTAATTCGTATTCTTGGTTTGATATTCTTCGCATCAGAGAAGAAGGGGTTCAACATTATTACACATGGTGGTTTGATTTTCCAGACGAAAGAGATATCCTTAACAATAATGATTGTTTCCCATCTCACCTAAACTTCTATTACTACTGCTCTACATTTATGCTATCGTTTTGCACTTCATTGCAACAGTTAAATCATTCTTTAGGAATGCAAATTGGGGAAAAAAAACCTGCAGAATCTTTGACTTTTGGTTTATGCTGTTGAGAGTGAAGTATTAGATCGACCCCTCTGGCATCGGAAGCTATTTTATCTCTCAATGGCTGCTTGTCCTTGTTATTATTATTACTAACAACTAAGAGAACCCAAGTTGATGTTCCTGTGTTCTTACACAAAAAGAAACAAGTTGGGATTGAAGATTCGATTACTGAAAGACAAAAACTCTAAGATTGAGCAAAGGGAGGGAAAGTCGGGAGCCCCACCTAAGACTACTCCAGAGAATTCACCCTCCCTAACTATTCTGCTACTGCAGGAAGAAACCCATTTAAATTCACCTTCTGCTGTTTCTTCAAACAGAGATTTTTTTTCAGCTGTAATTCTTCTCCGGCGAAGTTCAGTCATGGTGGGGCAGTTGCAAGTGATGCCGGTGGTGGTGGTGGAGGAGGAGAAGATGAGAAACTAAGAGGCGAAGAGGGTGAACGGAAGGGTAATTTGATAGTATCTATGTTAATAAATTAAAACTAAAATAATAAAAAGAAGTCCAACAGACACAAGGGTATTTTTGTCACAAAATTGATTAAACTAACTATTTTTGTTAAGTGTGTCCTTATTTAATCATTTTTTAAAACCACAGGGGAGCCATATGCAAAAGAAAACTTAAACTGGACTGAAAGTGACCTGGACCAAACCTCAGGGGGTCCAAATGAAAATTACCCATATATATATATATATATATATATATATATATATATATATATATATATATATATATATATATATATATTAATAGCTAGCTGGCCAAACCAATCAGAAACTTATCCCTCTTAGGTTCAATCAATGGAACTTCCTGAAAATCAAGAATAAAAAAATCCCAACAATTTTTGCTTGAACATGAGAAAATTTGCTTCAAAAACCAATCGATCTCCTGATCAATAGGTAATAAATGGGAGTGACTAGAATCTATAATCTATGCTCGTGACTGGAAGACAAATGAAGGAAAAAAGAGCTTGTTACCAAACAAGAATCAACCTAATCCAGGAAATATACCATTCATAGTCCCTCCTCCACCCCCCACCCCCCCAAAAAAAAAAGACAAACAAAAAAACCACATGCACACACACACAAAACATGTATATGCAGGCAAAGGCAATATCATCACTACGACTGAGAAGTGGATACTTTACATTTTGCCCTACTAGAGCCACAACAATAAGACAACAATGGAACAAGAAGAAATTTGACTAACAAATGCTTCATGTGAAGCCTTGGAAGTGCTTAAGAAAAGGGGCAATGCTGCCGGGAAATTAGAAAAACAGAACCAAAGAACGAAATTTCAGGTGAGGCTGTAAGGGATTTTCTGGGATTTTTATGACTGATATGGAAATGTGGCTCCGGGAATAGGGACTGTAGATCCTAATTAGATTCTTAAGCTCTTTGGTAAACTCTGTTAATTCCCCCATCCCTGTGACACAATTTGCCGGCGGGTTCTTGTGTTGCCATACAAGCCTAGACTCCTATCATGGAGTTTCGCTTCCTCCTGCATAATTTTCCTCTTAAGGTTCAAGCCTTCCACAGACCTGGAACTTTCTCATTGATTATATCAATTGCCAGCTTAAAAATCTGACTTGATAGATACCGCAAGAAGCCCTTTTCTGTATGAAATTGAAGACCCTCTATAAATCACATGAGTTTCCATTGCTAATGATTCTTCTTCCTTCCCCACGTAAGCCAGGATTGGCATCCCCTTGGCATTTCTGATCGCTCCTCCAAATACTGCTGCTGAGTTTGCTAATGCTCATTATTAAGGTTAATTAGTCTCTAAAACACGACAACCATAGAATTTTCCTAGTCCTCACAGTTTTGTAATTGGTTGTTTATATAGGACTGATGCAGGTTATAAGCTGCTACTCTACCTTGCGGCAGTCTCCTCTCCCTTCTTCTCGTTGTTAGTTCTGGTTATATCTTTCAGGAATTGTTTTTTATCTTCTCTTTTCTTCAGTATCAGTATCATTTTACATCTTATAGCTCACAATGAGTTCAAAATAATCAACCCTGATGAGGATGTGTTAGGGAGGGTGGGGGAGGGGGAGGAGAATAGAAAAGCAAAGGGACAGGAATTAGTTACCTTTCCTTCAGAGACAATAAGTAACGATCACGGCATTCTTGATGCACAGCATGCCCACATGAAGAAATATGAATTCCATCACAATCAGAGGGACCAAATCCATCAAATGGTGTAAACCAAATATTGGACTTAGATGATGCACTTTCATTACGTGAAAGAGAAATCTTGGAGCCTGAAGGGTTCTCTGATGTGTCTCTTGAAAGAGATGCTACATATTTTTCAAGCAAAGAAGATTCAGCACCATCGCCTCCTGACTGCTCAACAGCATATGAAGCTATAGATTCCTCATTGTTGTCCAGAAAACTCACATGTGACAAGCTATCATGCAAATCCCTCTTAATAGACTGGTAAATTCCTTCTTCCATTGTCTCAAAAGAAGATGTATTTATGTTTGTAACTGCTGATGCACTCGATAGATGAATATCCCTCACATCAGAACACTGGGTCTTCAGAAAGTCCAGAATAGCACCGACTTCACCACGCAGCCCATCATGTCCATACACATTATCTGCATTCTGAATCAATACCAGTAAGTTAGAAGATGAAAACTTTGCAAAAATGGATGAGAAAAGCTTCCTCATTCCATGTCAGTTACCTGGTCTGTTGTGAACATAGGACGGTCCTGCCTTGACTGATTAACTTGATCCCAGGATGGGGGGCCTCTCTCAGTGAAACTCACAAGTCGAGATTTCTGGTCACAATGACAGGAACAGATGAGACTGATCAGACCATTGCTTTGGCAAATAAGAAAACAATGTTGTGCCATTATAACAAAAATTCAAATGACAGTTCAGAAAGGACTTTCACTTGGAAAAAGAAACAAGAGAAGAAAAAATTGGATAACCAACCTGGAGAAGAATCAGGAAAGATAAGGGATTCTTAGAATCTGGATCACGACAAAGAGAACAAATAACTGGGGTTGGATCTCCTGAGACATGATTACCATCGGGGACAATAACTTCTTCATGTTTGGATTTTGAATCATCCAACAAATCCGTTGCAGTCGAGTTGAGGCTTGCCATAAATTTGGACTGAGCAGCTTTCATTTTCTCCTGCAAGCGAAACTCAAGTGAGTCAAGAACACAAAAAATTAACCAAGGCACTCAAACAATTATGAAACAGGTATTAAACAAAAAGAGACAGACCAATCAGTCATAAATAGAAAATAAATTCATCATGGTGTTAAAGTATAAAAATTATTGGTTAATATCTGAATAATTCTCAGTATCCCTTTGGATACAAGGAAAGCCCCAATCCAGCTCCCAGAATTCTTGAGGCAGACGTGGAAGCAAAGAGGACGTCTTTTCCTTACAGAAAGACCTAGGGTTGGTACATTTCTTGTAATCAGCGAACTTCAAGGACCCAAGACAAGGCTATATGGGTTGAGTACAATATCTTCCCAGATTTCTTTTATGCTAGTTGGTTGAACTAGTTTCTTGGCTCAGTTAGTTTTAATTATTGGATCAATTTAAGTTAGGGTATTCATGCCTTCTCTTTTAAAATGTTTAGGGTTATCTTTAACTTCCATGCACCCTGGGCGGGGGGGGGGTTGGGTTAGAGTTTGTGTCATTTAATTGTGCTTGAAAAAGAAAGCAGGTTGTTAAGATTAGGCAGAATATCACGTTAGAGTTAGCTTAGGACTATTTTTATTTAAATTTTCAGTCCAAAAAGGACTCTGTAATACCGTTGTCAGCCTTTAATTTGAAGCCTCATGCAGATGAATAAAAAGTAAGTTTTCATTAGGAAAACTCAACGGAGGCAACATTGGATCTGCACTTAGATGCTACCCTATTTAAAAACAACACCTCCCAATCCCACCATAAGATGTTAAGCTCCATGATGCAACCAGGGTTGGGCCCCCTATAATTGGGCCACAAAACCAGACGCAAAAGAACCACTTTCAAGCTGGCCGAATACCCCAACAGTATCTTGGTCATTTTCCCAGCCCTTTTAGGGCTCAAGAGGAGTCTGGTTGGAACCTCCTCAATCCAAGGGTCATGGATCTATCTTTATTTTCTTATTAGGATTATTATTGTGTGAGTTGTGATAGAGTCCAGTCTATGTAATATTCTGAGTTAGAGTCCAATTTTCAAGTAAGACTCCTCAGAGTTAGCAATTTGATTCCTTCAAGAAGTCTTATGTAAGAGTCCAATTAGGTTTTCATTAAAAGTCCTTTTCTTATTTAATTAGTTAAGTCCTTGTAAAGGGAGACCTTTATGGATAAGGTTCCCCAGTTTGAATTTAAGTGAAGTTACTTAGGTTGTAAGGCTATAATAGCCCATGGTGTTCATAAAGAAAGCAATCTGGAGTTTAAGAAAAATCCGGGGCTTGGTCCATGAGGGGAGGAAACCCTGCGATCTAGGCTGAAGGGTGATTCTTATGCAAATTCAGCAAATTCTAATAGCAGCCACCTTCTTCCCAAGTAAGCACCCCCAGCCCCTTCCCCTTCTTCACACAGCACCCCCAGCCCTTCCCCTTCACAGCATAGCACCCTCTCACAACCCCAGTTCCTAGTGCTAGGTGGGCCCACATAACAAGAACCCAACTAGGGTACATGACAGTTCTTTTCAGTTTAGAATAATTTCTGATTTTTAATTCTGTTTTTATTTTTTAATTTGGAGTCTTCGATGTTGAGTTATGTCGGCATTTGGGCACTAGTTGTAATCGTTAGTAGGTGAAGATATGGTTTCTAATTTTAGGAGTCTCATCTTGAAAGGAGATTGTTTTTGAGTTTGTAGTATGTTGAAGTATATGCAAGTCTGGACTATTTTACTGTTCATGTTACTGTTCACGTGAACAGTAAATACTGTGTTACTATTCACGTGAACAGTAAAAACTGCAAAGTTTCTATTTCTAATGTAGGAGTCTTGCTACATAAGTTTTGGGAGTCTTTTAGAAAGCATAGTTTCTATTTTGGTGGTAGTTTCTATTTTCAGAATTTTCTATTTTAGGAGCTAGGAAGTTACTAAAGTTGTAATTTTTTGTTTCCTTTTTCTAGAGGACAATTACTTGTCTCTCAAGTTGTAATAGATTCATTAGAAGCTATAAATAAAAGGGCTCTGTGATTCTAGACTCTTAAGCAAGAATCACGAGCCTCTTCTACTAGTTATTCATCTCTCTTCTCTTCTTCTTCTTCTCTCTTTTCTTTGTTCAAGTTCAGCTGCTGTTTTGATTATCTAATGCTTGTTTTCTAGCAGAGTCAATTGTAGGAAATCTTGTTTGACAAGTAATAGGAGTCAGTTATAGGAGGCTAAAACAGCCTAATCTTATTGTAATTTGGCAGATCTGACTATTAATGAATTGACTTGAGTTTGAAGAAAGAGTTGGTATAGTCGTGGGATCCCTGGGAGGGTGACCTGGGGCTGGATTTGAGCTACTACTGCAATTTTCAAATTCCGTCTTCTACTTCAAGCACTCAAGCATTCATTCCAAAATTTATGCGAACTAGCAATCAAGTTTTGAAGTCTCCGTCATCAAGTCCAACAACATCCTTTTCAAGTTTCCAATAGCCCAAGTAAGTTACAGCCCCCTTCCCAAACCCTAGAAGCCATCCCCCATCTCCTCCTCCTTCCCACGTCTTCAGATTTCACCCCAACTAGAACTCCCTCATTCCAGGCCCCAAAACACTTCATTATACCCTTCGTAGAGTCACCCAAGCCTATAGAACCAAGTCTTAACCTATGTTTCCCCAAACAAGTCCTATTTTCTGAATTCTGAAATTTCTGCACTTCGTCTTCTTCAATTGATGTCGCAGAAGAAAAAAATTTGAAATTTTCAGAAAACCCTAAACCTTTCCAAACTTAATTCCCTTCTCTGAAACAGTTTCTAATCAGCAGACTAGCTGTTCTGCTACTTCTGAATATTAGAGGCAGCAACTCTAATCCATCACCCAGCCAAACCAAAACCCTAGGTTGACGTGAAATTCAGAATCTGAATTCTGAATTTTGAATTCCCTTGAGTTTCAGACCTATTTCAGCACTCCAACAACCTTGTAGAACCCTTTAAATCCTAACCGAAACACCAAGAAGAGTGCAGGTTCTTCTAAAAACCCTAAACCCTGGGTTACATACCCTCCCTGGTCCCATCAACCCTAAGTCATCCCAGAGGGCCCAGGGAATTCATAACCTATTACCCTATTCCCCCTACTCGAGCCATCCCAAAGGTTATCCAGTAATTTTTAGCCATCTCAAAATAAACCTAAAACTACCCATGGGTTTCCTAACCTCTCAAAACACACCCAAACCATCTCATAGGTAACCTAAACCTTAATGTTAGCTCATTATTTAGCTGGTTCTAATTAAAGAGGATCCTCGAAAGTTAACCCAGATCCTAGGTTACATCACTCCCAAATCCCAGTGTAACATTGGTTACATATTCACACTCTTCACTCAACTATCCCCACACATACAAACACCAAAGCAGAGCAACAGCAGATATAATGTAGAGGAAATAGCTTCATTAACATTCCATTAGAATAAAACAGTAGCAACTCCCCTGGAAAGAACTATAATTCCCAATCCTTCGCCCAATCACAAAGGGAGGGGACATTACATTCGATCCAATAACTTTCTCCAGCGGAGAAACATGGTAAACTAGGTTCACCTTGTGACTAAGAGCTCGAAATAGTAAAGGAGATACATCTAAGATAGGACTACAAACCAAATTCATGAAATAAATCCCGTTTTCCAACCTATATTTTAGGCCCATTAAATTGGCGAATTACAAAAGAAGCCCAAGGAATTAAATGTCAAAAATACATATGACCCAAGTTTAGACTATTATGAAGGAAGAAAGCCCAATTTGGTGATGCTTTTGCATCAGATAGGCTTGGGCACAAGCAGAGTCTGAAGGGGCAGTTTCCCTACACATCTTTACACAGCATTTTCCAATAATGTCCTTGAAAATTATGTATTTATTTATTATGAATGTTTAACAATATGTAATAATGATTTACTTCATTACTTTTGTGTTTAAACTTTAAATTACTTATTCTTTATGCTCTTGAGTACCTAACCAATGTATAAGGGTATAAGCTTATTTCAAAATAGAGTTTCCATGAATCTGAATTTATACATTAAAATGTTCAAAAAGTGTGAAAACACATTCAGAATTGATTGTATAGAAGCAAACAAGAGTGTGAATCGAAAGGACCATAGTGGATTGTTACTTTAAATAAACTAACACCAGGTACATGTTTAGAGGCCCTAAAATAGTTCTCCAAGAACCAAACCTGAAAATGCATAAAACCCACCTAAACATACCATCAAAACCTGACAATATTTGTCACAAGTTTTGGTGATATTTCGAGATACCAAGATGAAACAAGATTTCGAACTCTTAGTTATGACCCACAACTTTGCTCACATGTGAATTATGTGATTCTAAAACTTTCTATTTTCTGCACTTCCTGTTTTTATATAACTCGACCAACGAGCAATACTTAGAAAGATTAGTTTCCCTTTTTCTTAAATCGAGTGCAACAAGACTTAGGAAGTATGGGATATCTCTTCAGCTATTACTACAACAGCACGTGAGGCGGAGAGCTATCTCTAACAACTCTCCCTCCTCTTATTCAATTCTTCTTCTCCTGCACCTCTGGTTATGCTCTTTCTTTTGCTCTGGTTTCATAAAACTATCATCATATCATAGCTCAAGTTGGATCCTGCATGAAGACAACACCTGCAATGTTGGGAGTCGTCCTTCATATCCCCTCTTCTGTATCCATCAGCAGTTGCTGCTCAGTTTTGTTGCTTTTGAATCAGACAACAACATAGATGAAGATGGAGTCTTTAAAGTCAGAATTTGGACCTAATACATGGCTGTAAAGCTCTTATGCTGTTTTCAGAGTCATTTCAAGGAGATTTTGATTCAACCTACATCAAATTATTGTTGCCTATATGCTGCTCTTCTGCAAACCTACTTTATGTTCAAGTTATGAGTTAAACCCTTTCTTTCTTATCATGACATGAAGGATAAAACGACTTACAACCCTTGCCCACTGCTGTTTTTGGGCACTTCCCCAAAATCTCTGAAATCCCATTTGCATCCTAACTACATTGCTGATGTTATTGTGGTTTTTAGGGTTTACTGCACTTACCTAGAGGAAGACTCAATCCCTATTTGAAGGAATTATGATGCCCCAATGCCTCTACCTTGCTGCTCACTTTCTCTCTTGCAATTTACTCTGCTTTATGGAGGTTTTTGGGCACTTACTGTGCTGTTGTTATTCCCTGCCTGTTCAATTGTTCAGGTCCAGTCGGAGGTTATTATGTTTGACAAGAAAGGGCTCTCAAATGGTAATATGAACCAAAACCGGGCTGCTGTGTAGTACTGTGTGTCTCTATCACAGCTGGGCATTACTCTTAGTCCAATCTATCTCTCCATCCATGCTGTCCACCTAACTTTATTCAAACTGCTGATCAAGGACACTTTTGGGTCATTATCTCCATAATTTCAGCTTCTAAAAGCTTTTCCCATTGTTTCTTGGCTGCATAGTTTGGTACTTTGGTATTTGGTGACTCTTGAGATAGGCAACAATAGAGTTGTTTCAGCTTTTTAATTCTTTTAACTTTCTTGTCCCATTATACCGCTGCCTTTATGTCAATTTCTTATTTAATCCCATTAATTAAATTGCACCTAGTATTTCCTCGTGCAGTAAATCCTAAACCCTTCTACATATTTTGCCATTTCATCTTCTACTTTGCTACTCTACTGCCGCTGCCATTATGCATTAACATACTTGGATGGGTCCACAACTTACCATATTGGATATTTTGAACCAATTTTTAAAGCTTGGGACATGCATGTACCTTATAGTCTACCATGAGGAGGGTGCGCAGTAACTCAAGTAGCCTTTTACCTACCTACTTGAGCCGCAATAACCCATACTGCCTATTACCAAGAGAGAAGTTTGAGAAAGCCCCAGAGCCCTCCTCTCTGAAGCAAAAAATGTTTTTTTTTTTTTTTTTCCCGGTCAAATAGGTCCCCCGCCTCATCAACATAGCTTAAAG
Organism: Hakea prostrata; assembly: GCF_041222555.1. Classification (NCBI taxonomy): domain Eukaryota; kingdom Viridiplantae; phylum Streptophyta; class Magnoliopsida; order Proteales; family Proteaceae; genus Hakea; species Hakea prostrata. Next base: position 539,960 of record NC_142601.1, on the reverse strand, counting down.
GCCGCCCTCTTGCACTTTATTAGAGAAATTTTTTAGACTTTCGAATTAACGCATATTGCCTATTACCTACCTGCCTAGTTCGCAATAGCCTAGTTGGATTTTTCCTACCTCCTTGGTCCGTAGTAACTTAACTGCCTTTTGCCTACCTACTTGGTCTGCAGTAACCCATACTGCCTTTTACCTACCTACCTGGTTTGTAGTAACATATACTGCCTTTTACCTACCTACTTGGTCCACAATAATCTATAGATTCTATACAGCCTATTTGGTCCATAACAACCTGTATTTGACTTGTAGAGACCCTTATTTGAGGCTCTATTTTTGCCTTTGGGTGAGCAGCATTACTACCAACTACTTGCCCTCTTGCTAAGAGCTTACGTGTAGACATTGGAGCCTTGCTACCGTAGTCTTTTATGTTTGAACTCCCAAGTCCCAACAACATAATAGTACAAGTATGCAACTACCATTGATGAACTATGATGCATCAGATCAAGTCCACTCATTGCACTCTTCATTGTTATGTTGCAACCCCTAGTAGTTTATCCTAGTAGTATTGAGTAATGATGAGGCCAAAAAGTCAGAAATCAAGGTTTTGCCCCTTCCCCCATCAAGTTACATTGAAATTTCTCAGTCTATATCAAGTTGGTGTTTTTTTTCCAGTCAATATATTCAAGTTTGTGCATGTTTACTGTTCGAATATACACTCATCTCAAGGAACTTGAGACTCAAGTTTTTCAAAGCTGGCCAAAATTTCAGTGTTAGAACTATGATCCTGGCTACTGCTACAACTAGCCATGTGACCCTACCGAATGTATAGGCAAGCACCTTCCACACCTACCTTGCCTTGAAAGCAAGACTGAAAAATAAAACCAATGTTCACAATTGCGTGCCTGTGTATTTTCCCCTCCTTTTATCAACTGATGACAAGCAAAATCATATATAAACATTGACAAAAAATTGTGAGCATTCCCAGATGCAAATGAAACTTCTTTGTATAGAACCATTATTCCAAACTGAAAAGAAGACGAATTAGCTGCTCAGCAAGCAGAAACACGTAGAAACTTAACTAGAAAGTAAAAATAATCATGCAACTCACCAATATGGCAGCTTGACGCTCTCGAGATTTTGCCTTCCGCTCCTCAGCCTCAGAAGCTGATCCCAAGCTGTGAGCGTTAACATCCAGATTGGATTGTACCAAATGAGTCATCACTTCAGGTGCAATTCTTCGCAATTCAGCCATACAACCAGAATCAAGCTCCGCAATTTTTTTCAATAAATCTTCAATCAAAGAGGAAAGGTTGCAACTGCCCACTTCTGTGGTGCTGTCTAGACTTTCTTTATGATGCATCCTCATTAAAGAAACAAGCAGTGACAGCATGCTTTGATGCCTCCATGCAATTATTCCTGCAGTTGCTCCAACATCTATCTCCTCACGAGCAAAAGCTAGAACCACCATCAAATCTTCCACAGGGAATGAAGTACTCAAGCATGAGTTGTCACCTGATTGTCTCTTCAGGCAGCATATGTCTATTGCCAATGAAAGCAAGTGAAGTGCAGTGATAACTACTCCATCAGGAGCACGTGATGCAGAAGTTTTATCCGTGAAAACAGCATAGAATAGAACTGCACGAACAATTTGTAGGACTACCTTGGAAGTCGCAATTCTAGCGATTCCTTGTAGAGGATTAAAAATTTGTGTCCACCGTGGCAACTGTTTAGTCAAAGCAGAAACCTTGCAGAAACGCAAGTACCTTTCTTCTGCAATTTGCAAGTCCCTAGAATTCCAGCGAGGGTGATACAAATCTAATTCTTGCCAATATGTCTTCCGCAGTGAATATTTCCCCTGCAATTAAGAGAACCATCAGGATGTCCGATCTGACTCAATAACATACAACTAATAGACATTTAAGACAAAGGACCAGACCTGCTTCATGCCAGATGGATTTGAATACACGGCCACAACATCCAAGATCTTCTGCATCTGATCACTCTTAGAAAGATCAGGAGGAAGAGATTTCACCAGCTGGCTATGAGTAGCATCTCCAATGGCAAGTTTATAAACCAACTCTCTTTGCAAACTCTCAGCGGTGGACAGCCCACAAAAACGTCGTTCTTTGACTATCTGTATGATAAGGGTAAGCATTTCCTGCACCAGAACTGGTTCATACCTGAAAGACAATATTATTTACAAAACATTTCAGTAAATGGAAACCAATGGAATATTATTCTATAATTTCTTTCAGAACTAGTCCTCAAAGTAACTCCAATATTAATATGGATTTGAAGCAACATAAAAATGTGATGAGAAACAAAAAAAGAACATAGTGGCTATGAACAAAAGTAAGCAGACTAATTATAAAATGCAGTTGGATTCTTCACAGATTGGAACAACAAAATACAAATGGATTCTTTATAGAATGGAACAACAAAGAACCTCTCAACAGCTGTCTTTGTCATCAAAATCTCATAGTAAAAAAAAAGAGGGGGGAGGGGGATATTATTGGCAGAAAATGAATAACACCTTAATTTAGTTTGGCATACTAACCACCAAAACAAACTCAGCCTCAACAACAACAACAACAATAAGCCTTGTCCCAACTAAATGGGGTCGGCTACATGGATTCTTGCCCTCCAATCAGTTCTGTTTGAGGCCATGCTAGACACAAGGCCTAAGCTATACATATCCTTTCTCACCACTTCTCCTAAGGTTATCTTAGGTCTACCCCTACCTCTTCTAGTTCCTTCAATATGGATTATATCACTTCTCCGTACAGGAGCATTTATAGGTCTCCGTTGAACGTGGCGTGCCACCTCAAACGACTTTCTCCAAGCTTATCACTTATGGGAGCAACTCCCAAACAAACTCTAATATGATCGTTTCTTATCTTATCCATCCTAGTTTTGCCACTCATCCATCTTAGCATTCTCATTTCTGCTACACTGAGTTTATCTATATGATTCTTTTTAACAGCCCAACACTCTGCACCGTACATCATAGCTGGTCGAACAACGGTCCTATAAAATTTTCCTTTAAGCTTTAATGGAATACGCCAATCACATAAGACCCCGGACGCACCTCTCCACTTCATCCACCCTATTTTAATTCTTTGGGAAACCTCATCTTCTAAATCACCTCTTTTACTTATGATTGAACCTAGGTACCTAAAACAATCACTCTAAGGAATCTCTTTATCGTCAAGTATCACCACCTCATCATCTGCCCGATCATGACTAAAGTTACGAACGAAATATTTTGTCTTCGATCTACTAAGTTTAAAGCCTTTTGATTCCAAAGCTAATCTCCATGATTCTAATTTGGTATTAATCCTCACTTGGGGGCTCATCAATCAACACAATATCATCCGCAAAAAGCATACACCAAGGGACCTCATCTTGAATGTCTTTGGTTAATTCATCAATTACCAATGCAAGTAGATATGGGCGTAAAGTTGACCCTTGATGTAGCCCAACTGTTATCGGGAATTCATTACTTTGTCCCCCCACTGTTCTAACACCAGTCACCGAACCATCATACATATCCTTAACTATATCTATATATTTACTTGCAACACTTCTTTTCTCTAGTACTTGCCAAATTAACGCTCTAGGGACTCTATCATAAGCTTTTTCTAGGTCAATAAATACCATATAAAGATCTTTCCTACATTCTCTATACCTTTCCATAAGTCTCCTAATTAAGTAAATAGCCTCCACTGTAGATCTTCCCGGCATAAACCCAAATTGGTTCTCCGTAACTGTAGTTAAGTGTCTCAAACGGGTTTCAATTATTCTCTCCCATAATTTCATCGTATGGCTCATCAATTTAATGCCCCTATAGTTATTACAACTTTGAATATCTCCTTTATTTTTGTAAATTGGAACCACAACACTTCTCCTCCAATCATCTGGCATTTTCCATGTGCTCATAATCTTATTAAACAACTTAGAACAAACTCAGCCTCATCCCAACTTAATGGTCTCAGCTTTATAAATCCAAACAAAACAAAGTAAAAAGGGGAAATGTAAAGATGAGAAAGAGGGATGGAAAATGAAATGAAAAAGACAAATGCACAATAAATTTATACCTGGCCGTGGAAAATTTTCACTTCAAAAAAAAAGAGGTAATAAATGAAGTTCACGGAAAAGAAAATCCCCTGAAGGGACTAGTCATGACTCACACCAAGACTCCACACATTGCGTAGATTTCAATTGAAACAGGATTCCACAAGTCATAGTTGACAAGATGTTGAAAGGTGTTCTAATATATGTTTCTTGAGGGGAAAGGAAACACTGGAAAACTTTCTCACTCAGCATAAAAAATAATACATCCACAAAGTATTCACCAGGGAATGGGAGCAAACAGAGACTAAAGGAAAATTGATATATAAAATTAAGAGAAAAGACGCACAGCCCAGCACGTCAAGAGAAGCTTAGCCAAATAGAGTCGGGTACGTGGATCCTTGCCCTACAATGTTTAGCATACTCCAAGGAAAAATAAAAAGAAGAATAAATGATCATATGCACAAGGCACATGAAGCTTACTAACTCAAAAGGACTCTACTGGGGAAGCTAATCTAAATATCTACCAAGCCGCTAGTGATGCAAATCTGGCACCAAATTGGCCATTTCCCTATGGAATCAACGTAGGATTAATAGATATAGGTTTTGGGCCTTTGTTTGTGTTTGTGTGATCATGGCCTATTCTTTGCACCCAAAAGTTTAGCATCTAGGCCTCTAAATCCTAATTTCAGTAGGCGTCGTATGTAAGGTTAGAAATAGTTCCCCCATCGATTAGAATAGACTACGGTAGATTATTTTCCCTCCAACCTTTGAGGGCTTTGTGTGTATGCTGCTGCTGCTGCTGCAACTATTTGATGTAGGCAAGGAATCACCTGCTATGGTGGGCTTCCACAGAAAGGGAATTAGAAGAGTAAGAAGAGCGAGAGCAAAATCACATAAGAGGGGATCATATAACAAAATTTGGTTGAAATTTCGCATTTTGGGAACCTCGAAACTAAAAACTAGGGGACCGAAAAAAATCCCAAGTTTCGATCGGAACCGTCGAAATTTTGTCGAAACCTCAAAACCTACTTCAACCCAACTGGTTCATAAGGAAAAAAATTCTCAAATTTTGTGGAAACCTAGGACTTTTTCCTGCAAGTTTCATAGCTTTCCCAATTTTTCAATTTTTTTGTTTCTTTCATGTTTTCCCAAATTCCACGATAAATACCCCCCCCCCCATCAGGACTTCCCTATCCAAATTGCGTATTCCCTTAGACTAGTTATCTTAGGCATGTTGATGACCAGACTTATAAAGTTGCAATTGTCAATTACCTTGACAACCATTGGCATAAAATGTCATGGGATGTCTATGTTGGTTGGTCGAAGGAGAGGACGTTATAGGCATAGTACTACTCAGCTCACAGGATGGATCCACCGACACACTCCTCTTGGCACTGAATTGTACTTTCCTTTTATTGTTAGTTACTTTGTATTTGATATTTTGAAGTTAGAAATTATATATTGAATGTTATGTACTTAAGTAGTTAAGTTTATAGTGTACTTCTTGGACAATTCTTACATTGATGTTATGTACATTGAATGACAAATCTACATTGATATTTTAGCAAAATGCATGTGTTAATGTGTTCTTTATACTCTAATTATCTTAAATGCAAAGTCCCACCCTAAAATGCTCCCTAAAACCTGTTGAAATTTGCACAAAGAAGTCCCAAGTTTCCTCAAAATTTCTCAGTTTCCCACCTAGGTTTCCCATTTTCACTTGGTTGAAACTTGAGATTCCCTTGAATTTTTTTTCTATGGAGGGGATGAGGGAAGAGAGTGCTCACACTCAAACACAAAACATGCAAGCTCTCACAAACAAAATTTCATAATCTTCCAATCTAAAATTTTAAAAGAAGAAAATCCAACTAATAGAGGAATCCAAGTAAGCTAAGAAACCAACCTTTACAAGGAAATAAAATTTCCAACCTAACTCTAGCTCTCGCAAATGTATCTCACTTTCTAAAATTGACGTAAAAATATATAATTTATCTATATAAAATAAATTTCTGATATTTTTACATGATCTATGGCTCAAATAGGACCCAGTTCATCTAGGTCTAGAAACCCAGTTGGGTTTGGGTTGGTCCAACGCTGTGTTTTTGCATTGCTATTGGTTTATGCCAACTTTGGTCAAAGAAAATCTAAAAGCAAAGTATTCCGTTGAGGTTTTTGTTGAAGTCAAGACAAATCATTGCCATAATTGAATAGACAGCATCCAAAAAGCCATTCCATAGAGTCATTCCTCCTTCTAGAGAAACTAGTGGAAATCACAAGTATAAGGAAAATAAGTCACAGAGAAGAAAGAAACAGGAATGATCATACCAGAAAAACCAGGTATGAGAATCCAAGTATGAAGGTGAAAAACGGCCACATAGAGAAATACCCAATCATCACTGACAACCCACCTTGGAAGCTCATATTGTCTTACTACTTCGGTGGACATGACCAGAGGAGATACAACAATCAGGGTTCAGACTACAAGAGGAATCCACCACCCACCAAATTTCTCCATGAAATACTAATCCTCCCAGGATAGATTACAAGGGAAAAAGCCACATCAACAGCAGCCAGCCAAAATGAGTGTTTCTACTGCCATGAGAAAGGTCACTATCCCTGAGACCATACTCAAAAGAACGGAATTGCTATCCTAATTCCTTTTAGGATTACCTTCCCCAACCCCTAATTGACCTTTGAGGGTTTGGTTGGTCCAATTGGGCTGAACTAACAGTACTTAATGGTGTTAAAAGCAGAGGGAATATTTGTAAGATTTTGATTTTAGAGGGATCTGCCCTGTTTCCAGTGGAAACGGAGGGGGCTCAAGTAAAAAAAATCTTTAATTTATTAGCTTTTTAAATCTCTTACTATGTACTCTAGTGCTTCAAAAACGTGTAAATGTGTAATTATACATTTAGATTCAACCATATACCAGCAACAAAGGACGCAAATCCCGAACACCTTTTCCGGCAATTTCTTTTGTAATTCGATCATTTAAATGTGCATATATTTAAAAGCTTCTAAGTTAAGACTTCAATGCAGTTTTCAACCTTGATGTGGCTTAGAACCCATCAAAATTTGGTAGAGGAAATACCAATTTTCAGTAAGATTTCAATGAAGTTTCAGTTATCTCGGTCAAACTGAAATACCAGAATCACACAAGTTTTAGAACCTTAGATATACATCATCGACTGGTACAAAGAACATAAGGCGTCTACAAAAATAACAGCTAAAACCCACCCCATCCATTTGCCATACAATCCCCACCCCCCAACCCAAAAAATGTAATCAAGGACCCTGAGCAATCCTGAATCGTAACAAATTGCAGACAAAATGAGTACAAAAGAAGGGAAATGGCCCACATTACCCCTGCCAAAAGAGACACTCCCTTTACTCACAAGCTATAATGTAAAACCACCTCACAACAACAGAAACAACAGCCTTCATAGAAGCAAAAGAAAGTAAAGTTGAAAGGGTTAACGACACTAACCTCCACAGACCACTGCATCCCACCAAGAAAGAAGTAAAGTTATTGAAAGGACTTAGAAGACAAAACACCCTCCCCCCCCCCCCAAAAAAAAATGAAAACCAAAAACAAAACAAAAAAGGCATCTTGTAAGGCAACCTCCTGGGCCTGCAGGAAACTTATTGTGGTAGCGGAAGATCAAAAGTGGAGGTGAAAATTGCTGTTACTTCACCTTATGATATTGCAATATGTACTCGAGCCGTTTAGATCTATTCAGGTTTCAAGCAAGATATTGGGATCCATGGTACCCTTGGATATTGGGAATACATCCCACTACCTATACATATCATCCCCTTATCCAATCAAGAGTACAAAATTAAACTACCATCCAGTATCCAAGGTTTTAAACCCCTTTCTTGAATTTTTGTAACCCCCCCCCCCCAAAAAAAAAAAAAAAAAAAAAGAACCTGAAGTATCTGACCATTAGAACCGTCCCAAACTTTGAGGACCATCCCCCATATATCACTATCCAAGTTCTCTCCAAGCTTCATGCCCCATCCAACCACTATAACCTATGATCTTGTTTACCCCAATTAACTACCCCAAAATCCAAGAACACTAAAACGCTAACTTTTTGAATTGAGATCTTGGAAGACTAGCTCCTACTTGATTATTATCTACTGATCTAGGATTATATCAATCATGTTTAAGAAGATATCAGAAAGCCCAGTTTAGCCAAATTGAGTGCTCAAAGGAGATCTTCCCAATTAGCTTTAGGATACCAGCCATATCCTGCAGGTGCAAGGCCAACTTCCGATTTAGGGAGGAAAATGGTTGCCTAACTGATCAGATGAAGAAACCTAGACAGGTTGGAGCAAATGGGGGATTTTGGAAGACCATCAACGCCACACTAATAAATGTACAATGATTGAATTACAGATCTAATTAGCTCAACCCTTCTTGCGGAGGATAGAAATGCAGGACCCAAGCCCACAAAGACCAAGTAGAAGGCCAAGAAAAGCCCCTAAGGTTGACGCCCACCAGAACATCTATCTTTGTTTTAACTTTTCTAGCTAAGGCAGTAGTGGATTTTGTAACTATGCCCAACCAGAGGACATAGCGGTAACTCTTTAATTAGCTTTTAGTCACTAATAGATGTCCATGATTGATCCTACCCCTTGTAATTTGAGTTATGATAACCTAGTTATATTTGTATTTCCTAGTCTAGGACAGATATTTCCTAACTAACCCCAGCTCAGCTAGTAGTCCAAATTAGATTAGGAATACAGCATATTATGATCTATAAATAAGTCCCTTCAATTGATGTGAAGGCACCGAACATTGATATGATAAAGAAAGCTTCTCCATTCGAGAGGATTCTCGTCTTTTGCTGCTGCAATTCTGGTTTTGTTCAATTTGGTCGATAAAGATCCAAGATTAAAGAAATTCCTAGGTTCTAAGGAGAGATCAAGCCTAACTTCTTCCTGTGGCTGACAGGACAGCCTTCTACATCCCCCTGCCACTTAAATTCCAGCATCTACAAGGCCCCCAACCAGGTACATTGGCTGCCTATGCCTTCCCCCGTGTTACTAACCTTTAATTTCTGTTTTGGAATCCCCTACCCCTGGCTCAAGCCCTTCTCTCCACTTCATTTCATGAATCCCCATATCTCAACAACCAGCCATCACATTACTCTCAAAACTCCAGCCAACATAACACCACCTTAACCCTAACCTTAGATCCATATTGCAGCCCCAAACCTTCCATACTCCAGATGTGCTGGTAGGGAATTAGAGCTAAACCCAATCCAAGTTTTCATCCCATTCTCTTATCATGAAGGCCCCTAAATTACCCCAAGAACTTCCCTCAACCTCACCCGATATAACCCATACGCTTGACACTCTAAAGTCTGAAGTCTATCCAAAATTACCTCATATAAACACAACAGTACCCATCTATCCTAACCAGGATTTTTAGAGATTAGTGATTCTGTTAGAAAACAAGCATTAGATAATCAAAACAGCAGCTGAACTTGAACAAAGAAACGAGAGAAGAAGAAGAAGAGAAGAGAGATGAAGAACTAGTAGAAGAGGCTCGTGATTCTTGCTTAAGAGTCTAGAATCACAAAGCCCTTTTATTTATAGCTTCTAATGATTCTAATACAACTTGAGAGACAAGTAATTGTCCTCTAGAAAAAAGAAAACAAAAAATTACAGCTTTAGTAGCTTCCTAGCTCATAAAATAGAAAGTTATGAAAATAGAAACCACCACCAAAATAGAAACTATGCTTTTTAAAAACTACCAAAACTTATGTAGAAAGACTCCTACATTAGAAATAGAAAGTAGAGTAGCATCACTATCATACAAACATATTTTACTGTTCACGTGAACAGTAAAGATCATACTTTACTGTTCACGTGAACAGTACCGTGAACAGTAAATATCATACTTTACTGTTCACGTGAACAGTACCGTGAACAGTAAATATTTCAAAGTGCATATACTTCAACAGATTCAAATTCAAAGGGATCCCCTTTCAGTGAACACCCCATTGGCCGTACATGAACTGATCACAGCCCATTGTTTTGAGCCTGGAGTTGACTTTGCCCCTCACAGATCTTGGAAGATGGCCCTTAATCAATTGAGGCTACATCAGATTGCCTTCCAAAACTAAATACTTTTGCTGATTGAATCCAATACAGTGTTGAAATGATGGCAGGTCAGCCTGGCTAGGATTAGCAGGGCTGCAGGAGCATACGATATTTCATAGGAAGGGATCCTACGCTAAACCTTGAAAGGCACAAATGAGACCTGTAAGGAAGACCTAAGATTTCAGAAGATTATCGCCCAAGCCAGGACCCAGGAGGACTTTCAAAGAAAAGAAGGGGGGACATAATAAAGGAGATTGGTGAAGTGGAAAGGCCTTGAGAAGATCATGAGATCATCAGCAAAAGCAAGATGGGTGAAGTATGTTTCTGTATATGAGGTTTTGATTAGCCTTGGCTTGAATGCTTATGTTAAGAACCAACAAGAGCAACGGACATGAGGAAACAAGTGAGGAGAAGCTTTGATGGATACTAAAATTAAAGGGAACGAACACAGTGAGGAAACATTAGCAATTGACAGGGAAGGGGAGGTGATGTAATGATGTATCCAGTGAACAAAATTTGAGACGGAACAACATACGGACATGACAGCACAGATGAAATCCCATCACACTGAGTCAAAAGCTTATGGATGATAAATTTCATAATGCCAGCCCGGGAATGTGAGTAAACTAAAGAATTGAATTTAGCATCCATACTTTTCTAAGCTTTAGGCAAGAATTTATGTACGTAAATCAGAAGACAGAATTTGGCTCGGTGGTAGAAGGCTCGGGATAAATAAATGAAGTCGTAGTCTCAAAAGATTAAATTTTTTAAAGGACATGAAAAAAAAATCCTCAAGCTAGGATTCAAATCAGAACAAAGCCAACATCAAGATTTAAGCTCTCCATCCCAAACCTACTACTTGTCAAGGTGTTCTTCCACATGCTTTAATTTTCTGAGTCTGGAAAGGTAGCCCTCTTTGGTTCTAAAACGCTAGCACAAACGAAGAAAGAAGCAAGGTAAATGGGGTTTCTCTATATACTCTATATACAGGCAGCTTCTTATTGCAGGTGAATTAGCATGCTATGTTAGAATTATGGTTTTCTTGCTGGGCCTTTTCTAATAACTTCACATGTTCTGACTAGCGCAGATAATTTCAACATTGGTTGTGCCACACTCAAATTTACCACATTTCTGGTGCTAATAATAGATGTGGTGCTACTTTGTATTTGGATTTTTCAAGACTTACTGGTTTTTATTTTTTATTTTGAGGGGTGAGGGGCTGGGTGGGGAACGGGATAAGAGGCTTAGGGTTTCAGAATTGAAGTTAACAATAATTCATTGGGAGTTTCGATCCATCGATTACTTTTTCCAGAAAGACTGAAAACTAGGAATGAAATGATCAAGGGAAACTACTAAGCAGGTAAGAAAGTTTGAACAAATTAACATATGGAAACAAAAATTTTCTAACACATCATATGGGTACCATTAACACTTTACCAAAGAGTCCATGATAACAGTAAAAACAGCCCAAAGCATGTGCAAAAAAAAAGGGGGGGGGGGGGGAAGAAGAAGAAGAAAGAAAGAAAGAAAGAAAGAAAGAGAGGAGGGCGTGACTAGTGCAAGAGGCTCCCACCACAGCAGGGTCCACAGATGGTTACAAGGTATGCACCCTTAACACAGAGAAGCTGTTTCCAGACTCATACCTGTGACCACTAGGTGGCAACTAAGACAAGGTATGGATGCATTTCCAATGCATATTCAACCTACTCCAAATGTGCACTTGTGGAATGTGGATGCATGAATAATGTTCAATTACATAAAGCTTGATAAGATACATACTCATCTAGTCGTTCCAAATTCAGAGAGAGATAGTTTGATAATCCAAAACATTCTAAGATTCTCTTAGCATATAGGTTTGGTGGAGCTAACGCAGCGCACCACTGCATCAGAAATAGATCAAGCTCTAGACACTGTTCTGACCTGCACAAGAACCAACAGAATGGAAATTCATCAAGACCAAGACCAATACCATCCAAAGCACGTTAGTCTTCTTCTTTCTTTTTTCTTCTTCTTCTTTTTTTTTTTTTTTTTTTCGGGGGGGGGGGGGGGGGGAATCATCAAAAGCTTTACTCACCATCGAACTGAACGATACAATTCACAACTTAACATAGCTGCACTTCCATTTTTTCGCCACATGCCAGCACGCACCTGAGCACAAAATACCCTTATACGTAGGGGATGCTCCATTACTAAGGCAGAAAATCCATTAGGGTGGCAGCCAACAAGAACCTCCCTAGAAAAATCATGATATGGTCTAGACAGCAAAGCAGAACTAGCATCATGCATCTCTGTACCTTTAGATCCACCAAAGCAACTTCTCAGTGCTTTATATAACAACACCGAAAGCAACCGATGTAAAGGAATATGAACTGACACATCCTGTGAACTAACATCATAACTTAAATCAGGCCACTCGGGCAAACTCAAAACACGCAAGGACTCCATATCTGCAGCAGAGTCTGATTGTAGAATAGTTTCATCAGGATCTGCAGTGCTGGTGGCACATTCAACATCCATTTCACTAGGATCTGTAGTGCTATTGTCCTGCACTAACGTTTGACTCCCCAGGTCACTGCTCACCATAAAACCACTAGTGGAAGATGATGAACCAAGCAGACTATGAAGTTCAGTGTAAGTGGTGGATCTAATTCCTGATGAGGGTGCACGGTATACCTTTGAGGTATATTTACCCTTTTTTATCTTTAACAATGTTTTCTTCAATAATGAGAAACTACTACCAACACCACTACCAGCATCTGGAGTTAACAAATTAGAGGGAGTTCCTGATGTAACATTCAGTGACAACCAACTATCAATAGCCCTCAAGCACTCAAACATTAACCAAGTCACAGGAGGAGGAACTGAACAATGGTGACCAATATCAACCTTCTCTTCAACATCCTTAGAAATGCAATCCAGTGTACTACCTCTCCCTGTTGTGCTACACACAGAGCTCTCCTGGGAAAGCCTCCCTACTTTTGCATGCCGCACACCATCAGTGTCATCAAAATTTTGTTTATCCTTGTCCACAAAAGCATAATCTTTCATTTCGTCAGCATCACAGGCAGAAAATTCCCCTGTCACCAACAGAGAATGAATGTATCCAATATAGTGCCCCAACACAAAAGGCATATGCATATGTTCATTCTCCTCTTCTACGTGAAAAAGCCCTGTAACCCTTTTCTGTGGATTCATACCCTGCACAAAAGCCAAAAGTCTCATCCATGTTCTCGCAATATCTGGTTGCCCACAAGTTATATATTTCGGAACTTCAACATGGCTCATAACAAAGCGAATATCTTCAACAACACGGACAGTTGTATCATATAAACTGGCCCACCTACTGACCTGCAGAAGGATTAGTATTGTAATCAGTTGTTTTCTCCCTAGTACACCAAAAACAAAGCATGAAATAAAACAGAAAACGAATCATAAATTGCAATATGTACAACAGAAAACAAAAACAAGACCAAGAAAGACTACATGAGATCTGCTGAAAACAATCTTCCTTGAGATGGAGAACAGAACCAGCTTCACTTGGGTTAAATGTATTCCCCAAGACCCTAGTAAGCTCAGGATGGGAAATTATTGGTTCAGGATACATCAGTGCGTAATTTGGAATGCATAAAAACCCCACTGAAAAACCTGGCATATTTTAAAGTATTTTATAGAAGAATTTGATGGATAATAATATTTTTCAGAAAAAAGAAAAAAAAATAACTTAAACGTATCCAAGGACTCATTACAACTACAAACCAATGATATGCAAATTGTTTACCAACTATTTCAGAGTAATATATTAGGAGCAGGAATAAGATCCCAAGTCGTGGTCCCTATTTCTCTTGGCTGTGGATAATAGGTTTATTTTAGCACAAGTCCCATGGCAGATAATATTAACTTAACATGCAACTATTTTACAATCACTTATCAAAGCCTTCATGTTGACTTCTCAACTTCAATCAATGTGTTCTTATATTTTATATCTTAACGATTAGTTGTTTACCCACACATTGCCAAATTTCACAATATTTATCAACTTCACAGGCCATCTAAATGAAATAAGCCTGTGACATACAAAATTGTCAATATTTCACTTTGCAAATTTAGGTTGTAACTGTTAACAGTTTTCATACCCCATACTACAAGACTACAAGTACCACATTCTGTGCACTGCACCTATTTTCAACTTGGCAAAAAAAATCCAAAAACACAGTTTGGGTGTTTTTGGCCAAAATCATTGCCATACAAGGTTGAAATCGGTACTTCCAGTAGAAGAATGCCCCAATCCCCATGTTTTCAATGTGGAAAGAGCTGTGTGCACTCACAAACACTCCCTATCATATGAGGGACAAACATTGTTAGAAGTTGTCCAAGTTGCCAAGAAATAGTTCCTTTGCACGAGTAAGAAACCGATGTATTTTCACTTGTTGCCCTCATTTCCACATGAGTTATTTCGAATTTCCCATATCCTTTTCATGGATTAGCATCTCGAGGTCCTTTGATGGGCATAAAGAAATCGTGGTGGTTGACCTTGAATAGGATAAATCAACAAGAGATTGATCGTAACTAGGATCAATATGATGATGAAGACAAATTTTAGTAATTAGAACCTTCTTTTGCATAAGAAAGAACAACATAAAAAGATAAGCAGCATAGACGGATCTCAACCTTGAGTCTCTTACCCACAGCTGTCACCTGTTGAACACGAATCTTCATAAGGAATGATGACATGCCCTACAAATTTGATTTCTCCAGCGTCTTTCTTCTAATACAACGAGAGGGCCAGCTTTACAAGCAATAGAAACTTTTTAAATTGAAAATAGAAACTATTAACCTAATAACTAGTGACAACAGAATCTTATGGAAAATAGGAACTAATTAAAATTAGAAACTACGTGGCTTTATGATAAGTAGAAGCTAAACTGAACTTCTAAATCTCCCAAAAGTAAAAGTCTTAATCTGATCTTGTGCCAAAAAAATCTTCTATAAATATTCTGTCTAGGCCAAATAATGGACTATGACACTATTCATGTGAACGGTGATCTGAACAGTGTTTTGGCCTCCTTGTTGCCCTATTAGAAGACCATCTGGACTGAATGTGCTGGCTCGAGCTGGCCTGTTCCATTGTTAGTCTACTTGGTCCAGGTTCCATAGTTTTCTTCTTTCCAGCCTTTGATTCTACATCAGCACTCCCTTCCTTAGGAAAAATCCATCCTCGAATTTTGAAATCAAGGGACTGACCTTCATGCACTGAATATCGTCTTCAGCACAAAGCAAAATACAGGCAACTCCTTGTATCTGAGAATGCAATCATACAGGCAAGGAGCAGTGTCCTCAAGGTATTTTGGAAGAATTATAAACTCCACATGCTCAACATTCAAGAGTCCTTTGGTTCATAAGAGGGGAAATCAGATTAAGGGCTCCACCAGTAAAAGGGCTTCATTGGCTTCATTACTAGCTTGCAAGGGCTCCGTGTGCATGGAAGCTAGTAAGGCTTTCTAACCTTTTCCCTTTACTTGTAAGCTGTTAGAGAGCTTTACTCTATTCCTTTGCTGGCAGCTCCTCAATTACGGGCTTCAAGAGTTGTTAGCACTACACTTGGGCAGCTTTTAGCTTTGGGTTCAGGGCGATACATTGAGAGGGTTAAGTACTAATGGTTTCCATTAAAATCAAAGAAATACTTGTTTCTAGTACCTCCCACTAAGACACCGTTGTCGTAGATCCATGGTTTTCCTAATAACACATCAGTCAATAGCATTGGTATCACATCACACTATACATCTTATTCATGGTCGGAAAGTAGTTGTGAGACAGAACACCCATGATTGACCTCTAAAGTGTTGTCATTAAGTAGAGATACTTCTTAAGGCTGTGGATGTGGTTCAAGGTTGAGAGTGTCCATCAATGACAAATGCTTGACAGACTAAATCCATGCAACTTCCACTATCTGCTATCATTTGAGCCTTGGAGTTCCAACTGTTCATTAATGTTTTGTAGATGGTGTGTCTCTTCCAATCCTCACCTTTAGATTCAGCAAGAAGAATCATTTAGACAATGTGTACTTCATGTGCAGGGTCATCAAAAACATCATTGAAAGAATAATCCAAGTCTTCACTCTCAACTGCAGCATTGGCAGCCCATTCGTCATCCAACTGCGGCTCAACAGCAAGTACTTCTAGGTGGCCTCAATAGCTGATGGAGTTGGGTTTGCCATGCCGGCAAGCATCATTGGACAATGGAATGGAGCTAGGCTCAGCCATAGCTCAGAAACCAAATAATATAATACTCGACCTCAAACCGGATACACCAGTGGGAGATCAGTTGCAACCAAGATCAATAAAATATTGAAGACAAAATTCAGTACGTAGAACTTTTCCTTTAACAAAAGAAAGAAGAACATAAAAGGATAAGAATAAGGGGGAGTGGGGATGGGCTATCTCAGCCCTGAGCCTCTTGCCCACAGCTGTCTCAGGCTCTCAGCTGTTAAACATGGACTCCTCCATAAGCAATGGCTACATGGCCTGTAAATTTGAGTTCTCTAAGGTCTTCCTTCTAACCCAATGAAAGTGGCTATATAGGCTAAAGCTTTAAAAGTATTAGAAACTTTTTAAATTGAAAATTGAAAATAGAAACTATAACCCAATAACTAGTGACAATAGAATCTTATGGAAAATAACTAAAATAGAAACTAAACTAAACTTCTCGACCTCCCAAAAAAATTCTTTACGTGATTTGATCTAGGCCCATAAATCTACTACAAATATTACCACTATGCCAACTAATGGGTTGTGACACTGTTCGCGTGAAAAGTGAGGTGAATAGTGTTTTGGCCTCTTTTTGGCCTTTCTAGAAGATCATATGGACTAAATGGGCTGGCTTGAGCTGGACTATTTGGTCCTAGTTCCATGGTTTACTTTTTTTCCAGCCTTTGATTCTACATCAGCTGGACTCCTTGGGAAAACGATCCTCGAATTTTTAAAATTGAGGGCATGATCTTCATGATTTGAATATCCATCTTCAGCCCATGGAACAAAATTCACGTGAAACTCGGGAAATTACAGACGAAATTTCCAATTTCTGAAAATGGTAAACGAAACTATAGGGGAAACGAAAAAAGTCTCAAGTTTCCCCCGAAACCTAGGAAAATTCAACGAAACCATGCGAAACTGGAAAATTTCCCCCAACAGGATCAAAACCTGGTTCGACCCAGCTGGACCAGTCAGTTCATGAGAAAAAATTTGAGGGAAACTCAAGTTTCAACCTTGTGAAAATGAGAAATTTTGTGGAAACCAGCGACTTTTTCCTACAAGTTTCGACAGGTTTCAGGGGGTATTTTGGAGTGGGACTCTGTATATAAGCTATGTAGAGTATAAATCACACATTGGCACTCTGTCATGGTTTCCCCAAATTTTCTTTTTTTTTTCTTTATTTCACGTTTCCCCAAATATCACGACCAATACCCCCTCC
This sequence comes from Hakea prostrata, assembly GCF_041222555.1. Taxonomy (NCBI): domain Eukaryota; kingdom Viridiplantae; phylum Streptophyta; class Magnoliopsida; order Proteales; family Proteaceae; genus Hakea; species Hakea prostrata. The sequence goes on along the minus strand of NC_142601.1, from coordinate 522,317 downwards.
ATCAGTACTTCTCTATCCAAATTGTGTATTCCCTCAAACTAGTTATCTTAGGCATGTCAATGACTTGACTTATAGAGCTACAGTTGTCAATTACCTCAACAACCATAGGCATAACATGGCATGGGTATTGTTCGTTGTTCGGAGGAGAGGATATTACAGGCACAGTACTACTCGGCTCACAGGATGGATCCACCGAGGCACTCCTCTTGGCACTGAGTTGTACTTCCTTTTATTGTTAATTACTTTGTATTTGATGTTTTGAACTTAAAGCTATATATCGAATGTTATATACTTAAGTAGTTATGTTTATAGTGTATTTGTCAAAAAACTCTACATTAATGTTATGTACTTCGAAGTTCGAATGACATACCTACATTGGCTTTTTTAGCAAGATGAATGTGCTAATGTGTTATTTAAACTCTAATTAGCTTAAATGCAGAGTAGCGCCACCAAAATACCCATAAAACCTGTCGAAATTTGCAGGAAAAAGTCTCAGGTTTCCACAAAATTTTCCATTTTCACAAGGTCGAAACTTGAGTTTCCCTCAAATATTTTCCATACTTTAACCTATAGAAAAATCCCAGCAGCTCCTTGTATCTAGGAATGCTAATAACATAGCACCAGCAATTATGGGTGGGTTTATGTTTATCCGCTCTTACGAGCTACTAGTTCAATCCAACAGAGTTTTTCCATTGAAAAGGAATTGTTTTTCATTCTCATAAGTCCTAAGCTATAGAGCTCAAATCTTGTTGTTTGCAAGGGAGGTCGCAGCAAGTCGTCTTTCCCCTTTTTTATTTATTTTTTCACACTAGAAGCAGATAAAAAAGGGTGAATCTTCAGTTTGCCGGAGAAAGATTTTCGTGACACGAGGAGACACAATGGCATTGGACAATAAACAATTGCCGTACAATTGAACGGACTTGGAAAGGACAGAGGGAAGGACCGGTGAAAAAGAACCGACTCACAGACGATGACCGTCAAGCGCCACCATCATATCGTTAGTTCCCCTAGATGATATATCTCTGATACCATGTCGTAAACCAAGAGAATATTTGCTCTCCAAAAGCTGATTTTATTCATTCACCCTAATAAGGTATTTATAGATTTACAACTCATAGAAGTAATAGGAGTACATATCAAATTAGGAAAAAAAATAAAAAAGACATTAAAAAATTAGGGTGATAGGAGTCCTATTTCAATTAAGACTCTCTGAGGGTCCTCCCACGGCCGTTCCTAATGGTGAAAGTCTCTCAAGACCAACCCTAACCCCAGCCATACTCACAAACCCCTTTAACATGCCATCCTAAATCATGACTTGCTCGAAAACTAGAATTTTCATGTTGCACGTCCAATTGGGAATATTTCCAAAATGAGATTATTGCACACCCATTTCCAAACAAAGAACGGTCTCTCAACACAAAAACATGTAGTAACAGTTCTACCCAAGAACAGGCCTCCCGAAACAGAAACATTACCAAAGGTATAGTAAAATTCCAGAGTTCAATCTGGTGGGTGTTTAAAATCCCAGATTTTCAGGTCGGTATTTAAAATCCCAGCTTTTCTAAGTGTTTCAAATTCCTAGAGACGGAGAAGAAGAGTCTCAAACATTCTGCTTCTCGTTCAAGCTTGAGGTTCAAGTTTCAACCTCTGCCCCATCCATACTATTTTCTTCATTCTGTATTTTTTTCTTCAATTTTTAGGTCCCTTAGACAACAAATTTCAAAATCAGATCAACTACCAATCTGATCATCGGAACTGCCTCAAACTTGGAGGAACCCTTCCACCATCTTTGGTCTGCATTCCCTCAAGTTACAACTAACCATAGGAGTCCTAGAATTCAAACCTCTACCAAATTTAGGACTTCCAAACCAGCCATCAGATTCAGCCAATTTTCACACCATGTCATCCTCTGGACCTGCATACCAATCCCTTAAAGTATCAATTAAGTTCGACCATTGAAAATACCTATAATACACTCTATAGCCTAGTTCAACAAAAAAAAAAAAACTGTTTTTTAGGGCTGATTCCATTGAAGATCTTGGAAGTGTCTGCCGTGTTGGGACTCCCCACTCGAGAATGGAATCAGAGGCATGTAGTGGGGTTTACCATTTGGGCTTGGATACCTTAACTCAGGAATCTGAAGGTGGAACTATAGGAAGGAGATGATTCAGGAACTGCCGAGAGAGAATTGATGGCAGGGGCTTCTGAATCAAGTATTTATTGTTCTCCTATTGCTCTACTTCTCTTCTTCTATCCTTTTTCTGCATTGTCTCTCGATCTCTGCTTGTGCTCTGCCTCCCCCACCCTCCCTTTTTCTTCTTCTTTCACTTCTGCTTCTGAATCTCTCTCAGATCTCTCACCTTTTTTTCTTCTTTCTCTTTTTTTTCTTCTCTTCTAGATTCTTTCACCTCTCTACTTCTTTCTTCTTCTTTTTTCCCTTTATATTTTTTTCTTGGCGGCTACTTTTCTACTCTTTCTCTTCTACTATCTCTTCTGCTGCATTTTTTCTTTTTGGGTGGCTGCCGGAACACAGGTCTCTTTTTTCTTTTTTTTTTAGTGGGAACTGCCACTGGTTGCAAAACAGTAACAACAAAGAAGGTAGAGAAGAAGAAAATCGATAGTGAAGAACAGCATCCTTCAGCTCTTATGCCAAGCAATGCATGCAGACCTGAGAAGTGGTCTGGTATTGTGGGCTTCAAGAATAGGGTAATAGGCAGAAGAAATGGGAAGGGGAAAACATGCTCACATGCACAAGCCAGTCAAGCAGGCTCTCACAAACACAACCCAAATCATATTTTCCAACCTCCATCAACAATGGGGGTTTACATCATATCTACAGACAAAACTAAAAGACTTCTAGATAAAGACTAACTCCCTAATTAAGAAACCAACTTAAACTAGCAAGTAAAAGTAATTAGAAACTAGTATCCTAGGAAATATAACTTCTAAAACAAAATAAACTAAAAGACATTATTCCCCAAATAATTTAAATCCCAGAATTTCTACCAGACTCGTGATATAAATTGGTCCCAATTCATCTTGGTCTGGAAACCCAATCGGGTTTTGGTCAGTCCAAGGCTGTATTCCTGCATCACATAGTCAATCCCACTCTTTTTCCAACCATCTCTTGGTTGTAGTTCAGCCATAGACATTGGAAATTCTAGGTTGACAGTGGTTCTAACTCAGCACCAAAACATGTTACATTCACTATCAGTGATGACGAGACAAATCCAATAGTACTATATTACAAGGCCAACCATTGAAAACTGTCTCTATCCATTAAAAAAAAAAAAGAGGAAAGAGAAAGAACTACCACAACTTGAAATTTCAGCCATACTATTGCTTTGATGGCGTGGTGGAAGCAAAAAGAACAAGTGAAGTAAGAAACTGACACATTTGTCACTATTAGACTTGAAAGATCCAAAACCCAAAACAAAAAACATATTCATTTCCTACATGACACATAGGTATAAAATTCAAAGGAAGCCAAATAAGCTAACACATGGGAATATTTGTGTCTTCACATATAATTAACAGCCACGATCAAGATAAGCTTTTTGGCCATAAGTATCCAGCACATAAATTGTAATATGTGATTGTGAATATAAGAGTCTGGAGCATCCAAATTTCAGCAACTAAAGTTTCCTTGCGGAACAAAAACAGAACAATTTTTGATAAAGATGCAACAAGAAAATTAAAATTTCAATTCCATACCTGTAAACTGCCATCTGCTCCAGCACAAGAAAGAAATATGTCTCCCATGCAGCCGAACAGTACACCCAGTAGATTCAATTCTTTCACAAGATGTGGTATTAGAGTTGGTACTGTAAAAATTTGCACAGAGAATGTATTCAATAGAGGATAATTCTCAATGATTGAATCACCACCCTCTTTAATGGCTTCAGTTATGACAACTGGATAATAGTTTACATATACTTTGGCAAACTCATACTTGAAAATAGGATCACCAAGAAATTTTAATAGCAATTCATGGAGCTTCTTAACCACTGCTGCGTCCAAGAACCTCTCAGCCCTCACCAAGATGTCTAGTAGATCAATGGATGAAGATATTCTTCTAGAAACAAAACTAAGGAGGCTTTCACTATGCTTGCAAAATTCAATAAGCATTTCAACAAATGCTAATGTCCACTCATTTGCAATCTTTCTATGTTCACTGGCATGATCACCCATTCTAGGATTGCCATGACTCACACTTTCAGCAATGAGTAGCTTACCCTTCCAGTAAATTAGAAGAATATCAAGAACAGGCCCCACAGAATTTACCATCTTATCTGGCAAACGTTGGATCTGTTCTGTTCCTTTATGCTTTGAACAAAAGCCCTCACGCTTCCATGCAGTGACATCACCACAATCACAACACCCACCACCAGTATAGATAATAGAATAATCGTGGTCCTTGTGGTTCCCATTCTGAAAGCAAGGAACACATATCGCACATGTTGCGTCATGCTCACAAGTTCGGCAGCGATATGCAATGTCATTTTGCCCCCAAACAGCCCCACAAACCCCACGCTGTCCAACACTCATTTTTGCGAGATTCTTCAAGGAGGCGCATGGTTCATCCTCAAACATCAACCATTGTAACCGCAAGAGAATTTCATGAAACAGATCTTTTAAGACAGGGCCTCTTGAAACTCCAGCAGATTCCCCAGACTCAGCTTGACCCAGAAGCTCTTCGTCTGTCGGTAAGATTGCATATACAAGGTTATCCAACTGAGATTTGTTCTCCTTCAGAGAAGCAACTAACCCTAGTTGAAGTCGATCGACAAGCTCAAGAGGAACCCCGCGTTGAAGAAGTCTCTGGTATTAAGTTTTACAACGAGACAAAATGTGAAAATCTCACTCGAAAAAACCATTATACTACTTTATTCACTTGAATTTCTCTATAACAAATGGCAAGGAATGATATTATTCGAAAGAGAACAACACACATCCAAATTCTTAATCTATTCGACAACCGTGGATTGAATCCAGCGTAAAAATTACATGAAACAACAAACAGACCACAGAGATAGAAACCGAATTCAGAGACGAACAATTCAACTAAGACCATTAAACAAACGAACGAATGAACCCAGGAAAAGTGAAGACACCCCAACTCAGAGTCAAATTTGCACTCCCACGATGTTCTGCAATAATCATCCGGTATGAAGGAGTACAGAAATCAACGAAGGGGAATAACTTGATAAGAACTACAACAGGAGAAAAGAAGAAGAAGAAAAAAAAGGGGGGGGGGGGGGAGTAGAAACACTAATCAAGTACTGCACCTGCACAATTCAAGGCGGTGAGAAATAACCGGATAAGAACTAACCGAAAGCAGCCGTTCAGAAAAGGGGCAGGGGATTGGAAAAAAGAAAATCAAACACTGCACCTTCACAATTCGATCTTGCAGCGAGAGAGAAATCCAGTTGGTGGGGGAATCGGCCTCCATTCTAGACACGAAAGGTAGCCAATCGGCGCAACTCCAAAATCTGAATCTTGAGTTTCCACGCCCCAGCGTTGCAGATAATGGAAAGGTAAAACGCTAACAACTGTAAAAGGAAAAGCTGATTCTAGGGTTCGTCGCTCTGGAGTCTCGACCCACCATGTTCACGAACTGTAAATATGTATTCTCCCCGGATTCCGGAACGTACACTCCTCTCGGAGGAACACCGACACCGACCATATATGTTGTCTTTGAACTGCGAGTGGTTTACCACTCCTAATCTCTCTCAAACTCGGAAGTCGGAAGTCAGACCGACAATTCCCAGCATAGGGACTTCGGAAAATCAGCTCGTATATAAATAGTTTGGTCCTGCCACTTCTAGAAATGAATGGTTCATTCTTTTTATTACCATTTTCATGTCTTAATTTGTGGACAGCGACCCTATGTATGGCTTATTACATTTTCATTATTTTAGTAGTATGCTTATTACGTACTACTCCCCTAACGTGGAACGTTTCCACGTTGGCGTTTAAGTTTAACTTATAACCGTTGGTAGCTACTTCAAATATTTAAATGACGGCTTTTTTTTGCCCTTTTTGCCCTTTTTGCCCTAAATTCCATAGAAACCGCCCATTGTGGCGTCCGTGGCTTTCTCATCCCTTTCATCTCTTCCAAACCCCTTGTGTTTTTCTTTCCTTTTTGTGAATTGCAAAGCCCTAATCACATAAAAGAGTTAGAATTTCGTTTGAGATAAAATTCTTCCACATTCAAATTGGTGAGTGGAAGATGCATATTAATATTATTTGAATTTGAATTTGAATTACAACTTGTTTACAATCAAACTCTACAACTTGTTGATACTTTAACTATAACACAAACTCTTCTTTATCAGTTGGAGAAAAGATCAATCGAAGATAGAGTTAGTTACGGTGGATTTGAATTTGATTTCAAAGATTTATCCTTTACTCGGAGAAAATTAATGAAACAAAAATACTTTAAAGATGTTCACTTCTTGCAAGAAGATAGAGTTAGTTACGATAGATTTGAATTTGAATTTGATTTCAAATATTTATCCTTTACTATGAGAAAATTAATGAAACAAAAATACTTTAAAGATGTTCACTTCTTGCAAGCTAAAGCTTCTATGCCTGATCTCTTTCATCTAATTGGAAATGGAAAGGATGTTCGCCCATAGAATGATAATTGGATTCTGGGTACAAAAGGAATTCTTGCCCCTTTGTCAGACTCGTGAAAAAATAAGCAATGTTTCATAGTTTATCAATCAATAATTAAACATATGGAATGTGGATATTCTACAGGAATGGTGGTCATTGTATTTAGTTGCAACAATCACTCTATCTCTCTATCCAATAGATGATGAAATTATTTGATCACCTACCTCTTCAGGAAAATTCTCAGTTTGTTCAGCACATAGACTAAGAAAGAAAAATCCAATTAACACGCAAGAGAGTGTGTGAATGAAACTTTGGCGATTAAGCTTGGCTCCTTGAGTTCTTATATTTGCTTGAAAAGCTCTTCTAACATATTACCTTCTGCAGATCTACTATGCAGCAAAGGATGCCACCCTTACACAAGATTGCATTTTCTACAGCTTATTAGAGATAAATGTACATCATATTTTCCTTAGATGTATATTCAACAAAGAAGTTTGGAGACAACTTGGTTCGAAATTCTGGGATGAGAACAATCTATTACGTCTCTAACTGAATGAAATTATTCTTAAACATGGGAAAATTAACTCATAAAATAAAGTGTTGAACCTGCACATCATGGCTCTTTGGCTACTATGGAAAAATTAAAACAATGTGGTTCATAGCCAAAAAGGTAACACAATCTGATATATGTCCATGCAGGAAAAGCTAATTAGCGACAAGAAGGAGAAAAGCTGGAAAGTCATTGTTCAAATACAACATACATGGCTGAGAGGGATTCTAGCTTGCCATCAGCCATCTCCCTCAAAGTTTGTTGGTTAGTGGATGTTATTGCATTATCTATCCACTCCCCAGCCTTGAAAGAATCTCCCCACCTGAACAACCTTCAATCAAAGCCCACTTGGGAGCCCATCTATTGAATTCCCTTCCAGAAGTTTGCCCTTGCATGACTTTTGCCATTGAAACTACTGTTGACGCTGGTCATAATATTGTCGTTGTTGCTGCAACGGTTACATGTACTCGTGCGAGAGCAAACGTAGTTCCTACCATTCTGCCCACAAATGTTGTCTCTCTAAGGACTAGGACACTTTACCTCACCACTATAACTGGCTTTCTGATGTATTCGATGTAATCAAAATTAAAATATAATCCAGCTTCAATCAATTCTGAATACTTTAGAGCTTCTATGTCCTCGCCTTGAGGAGGAGTTGTCTTGGCTACCTTCCTTGCCTTTCCTTTATCTTCCTCATGAATTGAAGGCAGCTTCCAATCACAAATGACGAAGCCAAGCTAACCAAGAGTCCTCGAATAAGTGGTTGGTGGTGGGGGGCCAGTGGATTTTTCAGCACTTTCCTTGGATGCCATCTTCTAAGCTCTGTACCTTTCAGCCATTTCTTCATGATAAACCATTTTCGAAGCTGCAACGAGAAGAGGATGTCAGTATGAAACCTTAAATCAAAAGAACAATTGAAAGAAACCAAGGACTAGGGTGTTTATTATTCATAGTTCCCCGTTTGGGAATGAGGGATTAGCTTTTTCACAGCTCATTTTGCCTCCTAAAGATCATATTCTCAGGATGGCTCTAGTTATATAAAACCGCTGGAAGTAGAAGTATGACCATGAAACTAGTTAAGTAGGCTCCTTGGAGAAGACAACCCCAAAAATTGCAGGTTTCCATCCTTGGTCAGCTGGAATGATTTCCTCTCACGCATCAAACTCCTTGAAACGATTTCCTAACCATGGTATTAGAAGAAAGTGAAGCATCAAGAATGGGAGAACTTACAGTGGGAAAGAAGAACTTTGAAACCTTAGAGTCAAAGGAAGACCTTCAATAACTCGCCAAGAACCTCTCACGGGCTTCAAAACAATAGTCGTTGCAAAAAGTGGAAGGCATGTGGCTACTTTATATGGCCAAGTAAACTTTGAATGGACAATCCCAATCGCTTATGATCAACGGCCACCAAGGAGAAGAGTTTCATGTACCAGACCATGTAATAATAGCATAGGAAGATGTCATTGTGGGGAGCTCCGTGTACTTGGGGGAGATCCTTGAGCGGCACACACGTCCTTTTAACTACCAAACTGTCACGCCACTTAATGAGTCACATAAAGGGATGCTCAATATTTTCTTTAAATTTAAAAGCTTTACTCACAAAATAATGGCTGAAAAAATAAAAGCGCAAATATTGGTGAAGATATTGTAGGAAAGCTCACAGTTTCGGATGAGGACGACTAAAGTTGGCGACAATATGGTTGGCTGAGACACCCAAAGGATTTAATTGAACAAGGTACGCTTGAATGTCAAAAAACTTTGTAGACTTACGAACAAGAGAGACTATGTTATATGAAAGAGACAATCCTTACATTGGTGGATCTTTGCCATAATTCATAACTAGTGTCACTTCCTTTAGCTTTAGCCCTTACATACTCTTTTTTAAGATCAATCCCTTTGACATTGTTTCTTTGTTTTTCTTCCCCAATTTGTACATTCACTTTTTTTGTTATCAACTCCTAAGGATTTGCAATAACTTGTAACTCTTAAGGGATCCCATCTTCTCTATCCTCCTTCAAAGATCATCAACATGTGATAGGTAGGTAGAGGTAGCTTTTTGTGTTTTTCTCATAATAAAAGTTGTAATAGAGTATCACTTACCTCCATTATGCCTCACCTAACAACTCGGTTTTTTCTACCTCTCCTTTGCTTCTCCTATGCCCACGCGTCTTCTGCCTCTCACCTAGTTTTCCATTCAATAGTTGTGTAGTTTCCTTGCCCGAGGAAGGTGGCGGGCTCTTTTTGAATGGCTGACAATCCTGAGTTCACGGTGAGTTAAGGTTGTGCCTTTTGTCTTCTTTCTCTTATTTCGTCTCTCTATTAATGGAAGTTATCCAATAGCGTTGGGTCATGTCTTTCTCTACGTTTCGATTATTCTGGCTTTTGTTAATGCCTTCGCTGGTTTTGCTCTTGGTGTTTTGCTTATTATTGTTTCCATTAGCTTCAGTTAGTTCTTATTGTTGGTCGCTCGATGCTCTTGGTTTGTTTTTCTCCTCTTAACACCTTATGCAGGGCAGGTTGACAAACTCCACTTCATTCCCTCATTCCCCTGCTAAGTGGGTGCATTCCTCACATTGCTCTACCCCTATTGGGTTTGGTCCGGGGGCAGCTGCTCGTTCTAATGATAAAGGCCTGAATTCATCATGAAGGGTTTCCCGATGGCCTGCTGATGGTAGAAGACATGAGCTTCTTCCGGATCCTCTCTTAGATCAATCTTGGTTTGGTGATGCTATCGGGTATCCTCCCATCTCCTTTCACATGCTCCATGGTTGCTTATCATAACTATGGAGGGAATATGGAAGCCCAACTATTATTATTTGTGGAAGAGATAATAGTTGTGCAACCTTTCCCTCTAAGGAACTCGAAGCACCGTATTGTCCCCTGTCTCCTTGGTGGGTTGGTGATAAGCATGCATTTACCATTATTTATTTGATTTAATTCCCCATATTTATTTAATTAAAGAGAGCTAATTGAGTATTTTTGTGTATTTTTTAGGAATAAAGTGATTGGTTATTAGAGATATTATGGAGTAAAGTTGGCAAATATTTTAGATATTGGTGGATTTTAAATCATGGCATTCAATATTTCTGCCCAAGAAATCATGAAAAGTGAGATCTTAGCCAAATTGGAAACAGGTGGAGGTCTAAGGAACAAAATTGGTAATAAATCTGAAAATCGGGTAAACAGACCTACCTTCAATATTTTGGGCATATCTCTCTCGTATGAGCTTGTATTGCGATGATTCAAGATGCTATGGAACTATATTGAAAATATCTACAACTTTCTAGTTTTGAGTTTTTCCAAAATCTGAACGAATAAATGTCAAATCTACGAGTAAAGAGAGGAGATTCATTATGTGCGGGAGACATAAAAGAGAAGCCAACCAGAAGGAAGACCGTGAACGCGACGTTCGCTCTCATCTCTCTCTCTCTCTCCCTATGTTTCATCTTTATTTTTCTTATGAACTTTGTGATAATGAGTAACTAGTTCATTTTCCTTGGGATGTAGATGAACCATGATTATTTCATTAATTTGATTGTTCTGTATCTTCTAGTTGATTGTGTTTGAGTTTGGCCAAAGATGTTATATAGCTCAGCAAACTAAGCGTGCCAAGCTTTTGCAAAGGACGATAGTCTTGCGAAAATAGGGCATATCTAGGAAGACCATCCCTAATTTGCTTTGAAGTGTAGAGTTATATCGGTTAGGGAAAAGCATTGGGGATTCAAAATCCCAAAGATCTTCACATATTTATAGTTAACGTTTTTGCATTAATTAGTAGATTTAGTTTAAATTTAGTTTTGTTTAATTCAATCTTGTGACTTAGCCTTTTAGTTCCCCATAGTTCGACCCCGTACTTTCTGCTTGCTATATTAGTATAGGATTTTATTTTTTATTGGTTAGCGACACGATCAGTTGGGAATTATCTTGTTCATCTCCCAACCGATCCCTTCCCTGAAAATCGAAAAAAGGCCAAACTCTCCCCCCCCCCCATTGCAATATGGATTCAGTTAAGAAATATCTGAGCCAATTGTTTTGCGGTGGATCAGGTCTTTAGTGCTGCCTCACCTCTTGGGTGTGTCCTTGACACATAACTCAACTTTGTTACTATTGGTTTACCTTCCAACTCTGCCAGAGTGAAGATTCTCTTTGACATCCATTGCACTGTTAAGCTTTCTGTCATCATTAAAAATAGGTTTGGTGAATGTTTCAACCTCAAAGTTCCTATGAAGTGTTGTTTATCTATTCAAACTGTGGTAAAATTACCCATGAATTCCAATAATGCACGTTGCATGAGTCGGATCCCAAACCCCAATTCGGCCTTCGCCCATTTGAATCCATTTCTAATTTTTTGGTGGATTTGATACGTTGTGGACCACTAGGCCAGCTCTTTGTGACCTCATTAAACCCAAATCCTTTGCCTTTGAACCAAACCCCAATTGTATCTGTAGGACCAACCCGTGTTTTTAATGAGGAATTTGTTAATTCTATGTTAGAAAGCTCTCCGTGTGGATTGGAGGTCCTTCCAAGGAATCTAGTGAAGACTCTTTCAGTCCTTTGTTGTTTGGCTGATGTGGCTCTAAATACTGCTTGCTCTTTGAAGGACATGGCGGGTGAAAATAGTCCATCAAAGCTGTCTTGTGACTCTCTCTTGCCTGTTTCTTCTTTGGTGGATCTCTGTCCTCAATTGGACAATAAGTTAATAGTTGCTGAAGATGCTCATGTTTCTTCGAAAACTACAATTTATGGAGACAACATTGATAGGGTTGATGACCAAATAAATAATTTCATCTAAGTACCCAAAGGTAGAACCGTCACCACCTTGTATTAATGATATTATTATGAATCACCAATTACATGATGTTGCCCAAAAATTATCTATGCTTTACTCACCGATGTTATTAATGGAAAGTTTTTGACGGTGGAGTCAGGTGAAGTGGATGACAATGATAAGATCGGTGCTACCCTTTTTGCAATCTCTATGGGCCTAGAACTAGTGAAGAAGGAAAGTATTCAAGTATCACCTCCTTCCTACCAAAGTCTCCAAAGACAGAGTGGCCGCTTCAATATCTAGAAAGTCTTCTTGAAATAGTAGTTAAAATGAAAAACTCAAAAGTGACTACTTGCTCTATTTTTCAATCATCCAAACTACTTGAATTTTTGGCTACCCTAGCAACTGCGGGAGTAACTGGAACCAATGAATATGCTAGGATTGATTTAGGACTTTTGATCAATATGATGTCTCGACCAGCATATGAGACACCACAATGTAATTTTAACTATGTTTAATACATATAATTTTAAAAAATCCCAAGGATTTGACAACTCTAAGAAATAGAGTTATTTCTAATTTTTAGTTCCTTGAGAAAGTTTAATTTAAAAGTGATTTATCTCAATTTGTTGCACATGCTGTTACTTTTTAGTTAATATTATCTTAGTGATGTGTGTTGGATCTCTTCGATCAGAAAAATACTGCAAAACAATGCTAGGCATGAGCTGACCACGGGGTCAAGAAGCCACTCCGATGATCAAATTAGTATATGCACCACTCAAGGAGCCCTGCTAGGTTGCAGAGCCAAAACTATAATTCACACAGAGTATAATATGTTTTTGTTGCTTTTTTCCCTAGTTTGAATGTAGGGTTTATATAGTTTTCACCTTGGGGTGTCGATCATCAAACCTTGTAAGGGGCTTTATTGTGGACCGTTTAATCTTGATATTTGACTCCCTCTAGTATTCGAGCTCATTGAGGGATTCCAAACACCTCCTTTATGCAAACTCCTCTCCTCTTACGCCTTTCGAGTCCTTTGGGAGTTGGTTACCTGTTTCATTCGGATTGGCTTTAGGGTTGTGGCTGTTATTTCTCCCGAACTTATGATTTGACCTTTCCTTGGTCGAACTTGGTTTGGTTCAATAATTTACTCAGCATGGTCCACTCTGTTATTCTTTTACTTATCACTCATAGTGCAAAAAACAGGGGCGGGGTGTTAAATTATATAGTGCATTTTTGAAAATTTTCATATTATTATTCCTCCAATCGCTCTTTTTGTTTCGTTTTTTTTTGTGGGGCTTCGTTGAAATGTCGCCGGATGGGTGCGAACCCAAGACCTCCCCATAGGAGTCTGGGCTTTTAACCGCTCCACTAACCCACCATTGACTAAGTTTGGATTTTTGTATATGGGCTTTTCAACGACTCTGGGCGATTCCAGATCGTTCCGAATCCCGATTTACAACTTTTGATGACGAGTAATGAGCCGATACATGTCACATTGTCCCTTGGCTATAAAGCCTGTGACCCTGCTGAGTGCCGGGCCTGCCTCTTCGTTAGTCATGTCAGACTCGAAGAATTCAGAGAAAGAGATGAATCCTCCCTCATCGCATGAGCCGGCTGAATCCGACCTGCTCGCCAGAACCGTTACTGGCACAACCTTAGATCTTGAAATTGAATTTTACGATTCTCATATAGACTATCGAACTGAAGCTGCGATGGGCGGAGTTGACTTTGGAACACCTCTCAACGAAGCAACAAGGGCTGAAATCGACATTGAACGAACGGTTGATGACGGCCCGATAGTTGCCGCCGAATCTTCGCCACTGCCTCCTCCTCCGCCGTCGTCAGAGGTTAATGAATCATCTATCAATGGAGAGGGAGTTACTGTGGTGGCTCCGGAGGCAAATGGGTTGGATGGTGGGAATGAAGAGGAGCCCGTGCCTGTTATTGAAAACACCGAACCGCAACCGGAGTCTCAGTCCCAGCCTCAGCGGAAGAGAGCGGCTCCTAGAACGGGGCTGGAGCTGGCGATGATCGAGGCATCGCCCAAGACACCAGACTGGTTACCATCTGGTTGGTTGATGGAGAGCAGAATTCGAGGATCCGGTGTTACCGCCGGGATGAAAGACCGGGTAATTTTGTTAAACAGAATATTTATGTATTCCCTGCAAAACATAGGAGATTTAACCTGGTTTTATATTGACGTGGAAGTCCTTTACTGCTCCATCTTGTTTGGTTGGCTGCAGTGTTGTACTTGCAAATTGGGTAAATGGAACTGTTGTTTGTTAGCCCAAGGGGTTGGCTCAGTTGGTAACAACGCCTTATGGTCAACAGTTCGTATCTGGTTGGGCCAGAAAATCTACCAGTTCCACCCCCGGGCAATCTGTTCACCTCATTCTGCTGCCTTTGTGGAAGTGGTCATGAATAACTTCTAGACATCACTGCAAAAAAAGTTTCAAAACGAGGCATATCACATTTTATATTTTGAGCCATCTAGGTATTTTGCGGGTGAAATGTTAAATGAATCGAATAAATTATATTTTATTACTACACATTTGGAAAATGCTGACTAGGTTAAATGATAAAATTGTGGTACACCATCCAGTAAATGTGCTTCAGAATTGATGTTGCCTTATGGTGTGCAAAAGATTAGCAAAACACAGAATTGCTATATTCCAAGGGAAATTAAAGAAGCTTATTATGAGTAGGTTGAGTAAATGTGCAATGCAGGGATATATCATATATATCTTTTTTTTTTTTTCTTTCTTAAAGTTGGTGTCCTAGTGCTATGAAATGCAGGAGAACAGTTAAGAAAACGACCAACTTGTCGAGTTTATGATGAAAACCAGGTCTAGGGCTAAGGTTTAATTTGGTAATTTACCTAGACGTAGGTGTTGCCCAGGAAATTCCAGCAAAAGGGGGATGGTTTAGGGTTTTTAAGGTGATTTAGAGCCTGCTGAAATTGAATTTCAAATTTGAGTCCTATTGTAATCAGAATTCCAGATTTGAATTTTGAATTTGGAGGCCAAATTGGGGTTTCAGCTAGGTAGAAGAAGGCTACTCCTTGCAGTTTCTGCTGAACAGTGCTGATTTCTATTGTTATCCTTTCAGCTAGAATGGGATCTAATTGACAGAACTTGATAAAAATCAGATTTCTGGAATTTTAAATTTTATGTGGAATCTCAAGGAGGAAGATGAAGTGCATGTTTTTCCAACTTAGGGAATAGGACTGATTTGTAGAAAATAATGGTAGGGCTTGAACCTAGGGTTTCCTGCAGTGTGATTGGGGATGAATGGGAGTGGGAAGGGGCTGGGAATTGG
This sequence comes from Hakea prostrata, assembly GCF_041222555.1. NCBI lineage: Eukaryota > Viridiplantae > Streptophyta > Magnoliopsida > Proteales > Proteaceae > Hakea > Hakea prostrata. The sequence goes on along the minus strand of NC_142601.1, from coordinate 507,057 downwards.
GATTTCCTAATGGGACTAGGTTGTTGTATCGCTGGGAAGAGAGTGGGGAAAGGGGAGGCTCTGGTCAGTAGAGAAGGGCTAGGGGAGTTGTGGGGCTTAGGGGCAGGGCTTAGGGTGGTCCATAGGGTTTGGGGAATGCTGCTGTTAAGGTACATCAGCAAAGGGGAGGGGACTCTAGGGCTGTGCAAGCAAGGAAAGGGGTGGGGTGGGAAGGGGTCATGGACAAGGAGGGAAGGCAAAGGAATTTTTTTTGGGGGTTGGGACCAAGGCCTACCTAACAAGGAGACCCTGGTCCTCAACTTAATCAAATGTATTAATCATCAGAACTCAAAATTACAATGCCAGAAGAGGCTATTTATAGCCTAAAAATAAAAGACCTTGACTAGGCTTTGGAATTCCTAAAAGATAAGGATCCCAACTCTAGACCACTTTCACTCAAAAAGGAATCAAAGTACTACGAGACCACAACCCTAGATTGAATTCTTACTACTTCACTTTGAAGTTATCTTTAAGAGTATATGCTAATTAGATATCTTATGACTCAACCAATAACTTTAAATCAAAACAAACTCCTAAAAGATCAGAACCCGTTTGGATAAGGATCTTATCTTATCCACAACTAATTAACTCAACTCAAGTCAACTCAACGTTAAGTGGATTATAACTTTCAAACTACTAACTCAAATAAGAAACTACAAATAGATCCATCACCTTTGGATCAAGGGGATTCTCTTTATATCCTTATTGAGCCGTAAAAGCCCTAGAAAATGACAAAAATGCCCTTCAATGGGATTTTGACTAGCTTTGGATTGGCTTCTTTGGTTTAAGATTTGGGCCCAATTATAGAGGGGTCAACCGTGTTCATGTTAGTTTATAGATTCTTTGTTTCGAGCAGCTCAAAGGACTCACGTCAGTCTTCTTTAAGGATATTGGAGTAGACCACTTTTCTATCTATATTCCAAGTGTAGCAGTCAAGACCCAATCTAGGGAACCAGGCAATAAAACAAATCACCCAAACAAACAAGAAGATAATGCCCAAGGATCTTGTGCAAATAAAATGGAGACAAACACAAAGCAAAATAGAAGAACACGACCACACGAGAAAAGTAATCAAGATACACGAGATTTTTACGTGGTTCACTAATCGAAAATGTTCAAGATTAGTTACTCCATGGGATGGTGGCAAAAAAATTTCACTGTTCAACTCCAAAATAATACTAGGTTTGAGTAGATATAATGTTACCTTAACAACGGTGACGTCTCATCAAACCTCAAACAACACCTATCCTTCCACCTTCAAGCTTTTGAAGAAACCTTCAACACCAAGCTTAAGCTTTGATTGAAAAGAGACAGCAAGAGAGGTTGGGGGGGAGGGAACCTTTTTTGCAAAATCACAAGCATGGTTATCAAAGCGTACTCTTAGGCGGCCGTAGGCACCTAGGCCCATTTTTGGGTCAAGGTGATCAAGTGTTGCCTTATTGCCTTACTCGGTGTCACATTGGTTTTCATTGCCCTTTATCGCCTAGCTTTGCCTTTGCCTTGACCATGGTGGGAGATCTCGCGAGATATCTCGCTATTTTGAGATAGCGAGACGAGAGGAGAGAGATGGGAGATCTCGTTACATCTCGGCGAGATCTTGCCATCTCTAGTCCAAACACCTGGTTTAGGGGGTTTTAAAACCCCCTATCTCGCTCGAGAGAGGCATATCTCGCCTTTGCAACCCTTAAAACTTGTCAGAAACTTGATTTTTGGCTGGAATTTGTTGGGGATTCAACTTCTAAACATCTTTAACTCATCTACAACATCAGATTATCATCATTCAAGCCTATTTCAACTAGATCTTCAACAAAGGTAAGATTTTCCCCCAAATTTGAATTTTTTTCAAATAGAATGTTCTACAATGGGTGTGTGAGTCTAGTATAAATAATTGTTCATTTACTAGCTTTGATCTACACTTTCATGGAAACAAATTTAACGTGATATTTAAACCGACATGTGACATACTACAGTGATGAGTTGACTAGGGAGTCGTATGTGGCCACCGTTCAGAATCAATTGATGCAGAATGTTAAGTGATACTCTTGTTGTCTTGTAATCTTACTTTTGTACTCTTGTGATTTTAAACTTATGGATTATGATTTATGACTTACTAAAAGTCTAAAACTTTTTATGGTTTTAAAATTTGAAGACATTTAAGTTCTTTGATTGTTTGATGTGTAATGTATTTGATACTTGATAATTGATAACATGAATTACTTGATATCTCTGCATTACATGTTGTCTAACCTTGTATTTGACAACATTTTGGTTTTACACATAGGGTGGACTTAGAAGACATACTTAGTGTTGTTTTCTCACAAATCTAAGGCCACCAATGTGTTCAAAAGGCCTTAAATAGACTACTACTAAGTTTTAGCCCAACCGGTGCCCTAAAACCCACCAAGATGGGGCACTGAGATTATGCCAGAATTTTGGTAGATCTTGACCGAGATCTCACTATTTTGGAGTGGCAAGATCTCGCTTAAGAGCGAGATCTCCCACCATGGCCTTGACAACCATTGATCACAAGACTAAAAAACCCCAAAACTTCATCTCACATTTTTCTCAAAGCCCCCTTATCTTGAAAGTAACTCACTAGAAAACTAGTTTTCAACTTCTTCTTTTTTTCCAAGGCCCACTTTATGTGAACTCATAATCTAACTAATATTTGACTAGAAATGGGCCCATCAAATTAAAAAAAGAAGCAAATAGAAGGTGATTGTCCCGATTCTTTGGATTGGGTCTTGGTTACTAGAATTGGTTTTAGAGCAAGGTTTTGTGCATCCACTTCGGAGTATTAAGTGTTCATACATTTAGAGTGGAGCCATTTGATGGAAAGTCAATCTTAGAGTTATAAAAAACGAAGATGAAAGATTTGTTAACCCCAATATGTTTGTTACAAGGTGTTGTTAAGAAGGGATAGGAAACAGGAGGGAATGAAGGATGACAATTGGGAAGAGATGAATCTCAAGGCTATATTTACTATATGGTTGAGCTTGTCTAATGAAATTTTGCACATGAAAAACAATAGCGGATTTGTGGTTAAATTTGGAAAGTATCTACTTCAAAGTCTTTCATAGATAGAATTTTTTTATGAGAAATTATTTTCTTTAAGAATAAAGGATAGTTAAAAAATAACATGCTTTATCCATTGAAAAGTGTTAAAGAGAAGATAAAGGATGAAGACAAGGTGGTGGTTTTAATTTGCACATTTCATTTGGTAGCTACCTTAAATTGTAGCAAGGGGGATTTTCTTAACTATGATTTGATTTGTAGCACATTACTTACCTAAGAACTCTGAAAATTTGCTTCTTTGGGAAGTTCTTTGGAGATGGCATTGAAAGCTAATATGCCAAGGGGTAAAAGCAAGGAGTGTCAGGACTCTTCTAAGGATATTTAAGGAGCAAGTTAAGACATTGTTCTACATTCAAGGGATATGATGGCAAGTATAATTGTTGATTTTGTGGAGATAGTGGAGATCTTAAAAGAAATTGTCCCAACAAAGAAAGAAAAAAAAAATTCTAACTCCAGAAATTATAAAGGCAAAGATGATGTTGGTGATAATTTTAAGGCGGGTAATGAAGTTATGGCTACTACATCTAGTCTTATTGAAGATGAAGTGTTAATGGTGGGTTGTAATCTGGAATTTCACCAAAATTGGGTTCTCGACATTGGTGCTACACATCAAATGTGTCCAAACAAATCTTGGTTTAACACGTATGGGCATGTGAAGGAGGATTGGTGAAGATGACAAATAACTCAACTAGTAGAACATTTGGCATTGGATTGTTACGTTTAGAGATGTTTGATGATATTGTTTGCACACTTGAAAATGTTCAACATGTTCTAGATATAACAATAGGTTTAGTTTCTTTACCTACTTTGGAAAAGGAAGGTTGCAAAATTTTCGGGGGGAGATGGAGTCCCCAGAGTATCAAGAGGTGCTCTTGTTATCACGAAGGGACTTTGGGTTGGTCTCTTGAATTAGTTGTTTGGTATTTCTTTAATGGATGATGTTGCAAATGTGGTGGTTGATAAAGGAGATGTTCCTCTTAGGCTATGGCATTGAAGATTTAGGCACATGAGTGAAAAGGGGATGATGTTTTGATGAAAAACAAACTTATCTGAATCTGAATTTCTCGGAGAACGGATTTTTTAAGCATTGTGTCTATTGGAAGCATCACAGAAGAGCTTTTAAACCCAACATACACACAAGTAAAGGGATAGTTGACTACATTCACTCAGATGTTAGGGGTCCATCACCGAATGCGTCTTATTGTGGTGCTCAATACTTTGTTACTTTCATTAATGACTTCTCAAGGAAAGTATGGGTGATAATTTTTAAGTAAAAAAGTTCTGTGTTAATGGCATTTAAGAATTTCAAGGTTGAGGTGGGGACAACAATCAATAGAAGCATTGAGGTTTTAAATACAGATAATTAGATGGAATATGCAAAAAATGAATTTGCTGATTTTTGCAAGGAAGTAGGAATTTTGTGGCATCATATGGTTATGCATGCTCCACAAGAAAATGGAGTGGTGGAGCATATGATTATATGAATAGGACATTGGAGAGGTTCTGGCTATCCTATGCAATGCATCTTGGACAAAGAATTGTGGACGGAAGCAGTGTTAATGGCATGCTACCTTGTAAATAGAATTCTTTCAATGACTTTGGGTGGAAAGACTCCATATGAGATATGGTATGAAACTCTTTGTGATTATTCAAATTTGAAAATGTTTGGATGTGATCCATATGCTTTGATCCTAATTTATCGAAGGAGAAAGTTTGATCCAAAATCTAATAAGTGTACCTTTGTGGGATATGGGAAGAATGTAAAGGGGTATCGATTATGGGATCCAAATACCCATAAGATCATCATAAGCCAGGATGTGCATTTTGATGAATCCTCTATGTTGATTAAGATGGTGGAAAAGAAAGTTGATAAGAAAAGTCAATTGTTAGGATACTCATTAATTTCACATGCAACCTACAAGATCTTCAAATGAGGGTGCTTATGATGAAGTTGTTATGAATCTCGATAATCAAGGCATACAAAGAAAAAGAAGCATACAAAGAAAAATTCTTTCATCTTGCATCAGTTAATGTTGAAGAAATTTGGGTACCTTTGGTAGAAAGACCTACATTACAAACTTGATTGTCAAAAATGTATAAAGAATATGTTGATCCCAATACTCTTAGAGCATTGGTAGCTTTAAATGAAGAACCATTCTTTCATGGCATCAATGGGGATAATATAACGTGTTGGGAAGATGCAATAAAAGAAGAGTTTTAAGTGGTTCAAAAGAATAATGCATGGAATTTAGTATAATTGCCAAAGGGTAGAAAGGCTATTGATAGTAAATGGGTATATAAACTCAAAAAGGGGGGATGGCAAGATAAAGAGGTATAGGTCCTATAAGCTTATTGCCCAAAGCTTTGCGTCAATGTTGTCAAAGCGTCCACCTAGGCGGCAAGGTGGTTCTTCAACCGCCTTGTTTTTAACTGCTTAATTGATGCATTATGTTTTTGCTGCTTTTTGGCCTAAGTGCTACCACTTTGTCACCTTGTGCGCCTTATTGCCTCTTAGACGCTAAAGTAGCCGTTTTTTTTACATTTTGTACATAATATTTTTTCTTAACTTTTTTTTTTTTTTTTTTAAATCAAAATTAATTCTACAAAGCTGTAAAAAAATTTAATAGCTTAATCATTTAGGAATTGAGGCCCAAATTGCAAACGACCCTTGTACCTGTCAGCAAAAAAATGTGAAGCATGAGCCATACTCAACGTTGAGAATCAATGAATCATTAAATGGACAATGACTTGGAAATCGGAATAATGAGATCTATTAATTTATCGTGTTGACCCTGTTAGTACATAGTCATTGTTACGATGCTTGATGAGATGAACTTGTGTTTGTGTTTTTTTTTTGGGATAATTTTCATAATTATGATTCTTGAATGCTTTCTTTTTTGGATGAGTATGAATATTAAATGTTTGTTTAGCTTATTATAGAAAGTAGTTGTATTAAAAGTAGTTTATAAGTAGTTGTATTGAAAATTTTTTACCCAACTGCTTTGGTCTCCTTATTGCCGCCTAGGCACCGCTTTGTCACCTAATTGCCTATGTGGAGCCCCAATCGCTTTGGTCGCCTTACCTCCTTGACAACCTTGGAGTCTGCAATTGAGTCATTCAGATTCCAGTTCGAGTCTAGTTTGGATTTGTTTTGGATAAGTTTACTTGTGAGTCAAGTTAAGTTTAAAAGAGTCCAGCTGAGTTAGGATTAGGTCTCCTATCTTATTTATTGAGTCAGTATTTTAAATTCAAGAGTCCAAGTTAGTTTGTAAAGGAGTCCTTATCAGAAAGGGACATCCTAAGTTGAGTCAATGTGTCTGCTTTCCCAGGCTATAAATAGCCTTTCTTTGTAATATGATTTCAGTTTTTGATGATTAATTGAATTGTTGAGTAAGGACCAGGGTCTCCTTCATCGGGTGGGCCTTGGTTTGGAGTCTTGAGTTCAGAATTTCTGCTGCTTCTTCAATTTCAACTACTTCAAGTAATCTTCAAGACATTCCTGCACAGGATCCAGCATTCCAGCACCTTCACAAGTAAGTACAAATCATTCCCCACCCGTCCCCAAGCGCACACACCTCTCACAGCCCCTTCCCCATCTGACCGTAGCCACCCCCGCCCCAATTCCCCTCTGCTAAGCCCTAAAAACCCTTCTCCTCCCATCGCAAGTCATCTCCCTCCCTTCCTCTTTAGTCTCAACCAACATTAACCCTTCCCCTTGCACCAGCAAGCTCTCCCATCTTCCTCTTCTTCCAGCGGCAGCAAATCCTAAACCATCTAGGAAACCTCTAGTCCCAGCCCAAAGCTCTCCTAACTACCTGTTAGAATTGCCCAAGCCTCTAGAGTCCATTCCTACTCTTATTTTTCCCAACCAAACCTGTCCAACTCTGAAGTTTAACAAAAAACCTGCACTTCATCTTCAACCTTAGCAATTTGCAGAAAATTTAGAATTCCAGAAATCTGATTTCTTTAATTTCTAATCAATTCGATACATTCTAGTTGAGGAGAGAGTGTTGGAAGTCAGTTCTGAGAAGCAGAACCAGCATCCTAACCCACCTTCCACCCTAGCCAAAACCTAAAGACCAGTCCTAGGTCTCCTATTTTCATATCTGAACTTAAACTTTCCATTGTTTCAGATCTGAAACTTCAGTTACAACAGGCTTGAACAGCCCTAAAAACCTTTAGGAACCCTTCTTTCTATTGCTGGAAACTCCTGGACTGTACTGAACCCTAAGCCTAGGGAATTACCAAATTACCACCACCCTAGGCCTGGTTTACATCAGATTCCCTAGGAGTGGAGACTTGTGGCTGTTTGTGTTTATGATTCCACAGTTTTGGGTGTTCTTCAAGCTCCCATTATCATCTTCAAGTAAGTACAGCCAAATCCTAACCCGGCCCCTACCTTCTCCTTCATCTTCCATTGCAACCTTCATCTTCTCCTTTCCCTGTAGCTTGCGTCAACCCCTACCCATCCGCAAAATTTAAAACCATAACCCTAATTCCCATATCACCCTTTTTTCTGTTCTCCGGAATTTTGTAGGAACTTTCAGACTTTTTCTAGGACCTAAAATTCAGGGTCAGATCTATGGCAATCTGACCGTTAGATCTGTCCCAAACTTTAGCAGCCTCATCCCCCCAACTCTAGTGACCTTCCCTCTAAATTTCATCCCAAGGAGATCAACCAAACCCTAGTTTAAATCCTAATTCTTTTGCTGCCATAAATTCCCCAAAACCCTAACCTACTTTCATTCTTAACTTTCAAGCCACTCATTGAAACCCCTATTCCTCTTAGGATCACCCTCCATAAACTCTCCTTGACTTCGATTATAACCCTAACCCTAGCCACCCATTAGAAACCCTTGAAGTTGAGAAAACCCTAATTGTTTAAACCCTAGAATTCTGGAATTTAATCTGAACACTATAATTATGGAATTCAGATTTATTATCCTCAAAACCCTAACCTAAACCTTCTAGCCAAACCTAACCCTCATTCCCCTCTACCCCCCAAAAAAAACCCTTGGAACCCTAGAAACCCTAGCTGCAGGGTGTATTTAGCCCTTATATCTGCTGTCCTGTAAATTGCCACTATGAAGGGTTTAAAACCCTAATTTACTGCTGATTTCAACTTAAGAGATCATGAAGAGTGGCCCCCGACTTGGGGTTGAATCACTTACACCAATGGGGAAGCTCTGATGTTAATTGTTAATTGCTTCTATTACATGAAGAGAAAACATATCTGAAATCAGCCATGAAACTGAAGAATACTAAAAAATCCTAGTAAGAGAATTAATTTCTGGATCCCGCCTACGTTGAGCATAGACCTTGTTTACCCATTCCAAAGGGCGGGCTACAGCCCCAAGGGAATATATATATATATACACACACACACATGGCTGTCAAGGCAGCAAGGCTACCAAAGTGATTGGGGGCTCCGCCTAGGTGATTAGGCGATAAAGCGGCGCATAGGCAGCAATAAAGCGATTGGGGTAAAAAGTTGCAATTCAATTACTTTTACACTACTTTTCAATACAACTACTTTCTATAATAAGCTAGACAAATGTTGAATAGTCACATTCATTAAAAATAAAAATAAAAGCATTCAAAAATCATAATTATGAAAAATTATTCAAAAAAAGAACATAAACATAAGTTCATGTCATCAAACCATGGTTGTCAAAGCATCCGCCTAGGCATTTATTGATTCATTGATTCTTGATGTTGAGTATGGCTCATGCTTCACATTTTGTTGCCGATGGACACGGCGGCGCCTAGGCGGAAGCTTTGACAAAACTATATATATAATGGACTACCTAATTGATTGATGAATAATAGACTTAAAGATACTTCAAGACAGCCTCAAAAACCTCCAGCTGCACTTGCTGTTCCGAAACCATGGACACAGTGGAAAGAGATCTATTTATAGCATGACTGAAGTTATAGGTAATCCAACCTAAACTAGGACATATAACATTAATCAAAACAGGAAAATAGACTGAAAATGAAAGTTCACTTAAAATGGAATTCTACAGTAGACCAAGAATAGGATTCCTAGAGAAGCTAAGAATTCCAAATTTTTTTGAAACTGCAAGCTATTCTTCTTTTCCTGGCATGGCTACTAGTGCGTTAATACTTCTGCTATCACTATATGGAGCAATGAAGTTCGTGGTTTCTTCAGGTGGACTAGAAACATTATGATGTGACTGTGTCGTGCAGTATTTCTATGATCCAGTCTCGGGACGTCAATTTCGGTCAAAGAAAGAAGTGCTTTCCTTTATCCAAACAGGATCAAGTGGAAGGAAGAAGGCAAACTCAATGAAGAGTAACATCGAGACCAACATAATGGTTAGTTAGGTTAAATTCTTCTTGGCTTGAAGTACTGTTGGTTCAATTGTAATCAAATGTTCTTTGACTTCTTCTGTAGGTTTCAGAGAGTTCTGGATATGGTAGAAGAAATGGGTCCAACTCTAAAGGGAAAAGATCCAACTCTTCAAGCTTCAATTTCAACAGCCGGCCAGCAAAAGTCCGATGGGTTCTTACTGATTCTGTGAATGGGTTGTGGACCCCTTTTATTGGTGATGAAACCCTGCCCGAGTCAAGCAAGCTAGGGTGAAGGGAAATTATATATTTTCCTTCAGCAACGGTACGAGCATCACCTTTACATAGTTTTGCGCACTCCATCAACAATGCACTTCTCTAGTCTGAGTCACGATGCCAGTTCATCAGTCGCTGGTGGGAATGATTCATGTTATGTTTAATGAACACAAACTGCCTTGATTCTGTTCAGGCATTTCCCTTAAATAGGTTATCAAGTGGAGAACTATGGTGTTCAATGAACCCAACCCATTTGTCCCCTGCTGGCCTTTCTTTATTGTCCTTGATGATTTAAAGAGTCTTTTGTCATCAATCATGTAACTGAATTGGGCTTGGACCCCCACACAAGTTGCAGCCTGCACATAAAACGGACTGATGAAAGGTCTTGGTGAGCGGGTTCAGGTGTATGACATGGGGTAGGGATCATCCATTTTAACGCCTTGGTTACATAATGTATCATCTGAATCTCGGGCCACTTATTTTTTATCTGACAACTCTCACTTGCAGGTAAATACAACTTCTGAAAGAGAAGGACGCAACGCAGATTTGAGAAGCATTTGTTATTCTTCTCTATGACATCAGTTTAGGCCTGGAAGTGTGTGGGAACATTAGAAGCTAAGTGTATAAATGAACCCTTGCTCTAGTGTACCTTACTTTTCTAATGTCTGTCTTGTTATATTTGAAATGGATGAAAAGTGTATGTGAGCAAAGCCTCAAAAATAAACATTCAACAACTGTTTCTCCGTGTACTGGTAAACATTCATCACTGGATGCTTTAAGAATTTTGGTGTTGAATCTGACTTCAATTTATACTAAAATGCTTGCAGAAAGACTTTCAACGTGTGTGCACCCAGGGCATGAACAGGAGGTGGTCATGAAGGTGCACACAAAATGTTGCACCTTTATAAAAGTTACAACTTATTCGTTAGAAGCCTATTTGGGTTCTATAGTTTGATCTTGCAAGTAATTTGATTATCAATAATTCATACCAGAAATGGCACCTTGACAAAACGTTATCACGGATTTTCTTGAAAAAAAGAAGTTTGAACCCCACCCCAAGTTATCTATATATATATATATATATATATATATATGTATGTAAATATTCAGTAGCCAATAATAAATAATTGAGATAATGATAAATTGTGGAAGGAACCATGGTGCGAGATATCTCGCTTGAGATTTCGCCATATCTCGCCCTGGATCTCGCTGGAACTCTCAAATTTTACCCTTTTTTTTGTGGATTTTGGCTAAATTTTCACTTGCAATTACTCTTAGCACATCTACAACAAGGAAGATCAATCATTTTCTACTTGTCTTATGAATTTATGATTTAATAACTTATATAGAACTTTTAATGGTTGTATAATTATTTTATTCTTGAAAATTGAGATTGTGATACTGGATGGAATTTTGATAACATTTAAGTTAGTTGATGCATTTGATATACTTGCTTTTCATTTATGTGCCTTAAAGGTTCTATATTACATGTTGTATAACATTGCATTCCCTAATCCTACTACATTTCGGTTTTACACTATAGGTAGACTTAGAAATCATACATAAGGTTGTTTCTAACAAATCCAATGCTACCAATGTGTTCAAAAGGCCTTAAATAAGCTAAATACCAAGTTTCAACCCAATTGAGACCCTAAAACCCACCGAGATGGGCCACCGAGTTGACGCCAAAAAGTTGTATATCTCGACCGAGATCTCACCGAGATGGTCGAGATCTCTCTTTTTCAATGTAGCGAGATTTCTCTCGAGAGCAAGATCTTCTACTATGAAAGGAACTCTTTCGAACTGCATTACCATGAAGCTTGGATGGGGGTGTTAATATATTTGTATTTGATTATATTCAATGGAACCTAGATGGAGAATATTGACATTTTTAGAAAGTTTTAAGGATGAGATTTAAGAGTATCACTACCTTTTCTTCAATTCATCTTAGGTAAGGTTTAAAGTATTGGTATCAAGTATTGTATCAGGTAATTTTCAGAGATGTATTGCCCTGCATCAAGTATTGTATCACTCTGGCTAATGTATTTTAGTGTAATTCAATGGAGATACGTATCGAGATGTATCGTATCGGTTGGATCAGATATTTGATTTTCTCATTATTTTTGTTTTTAATATTATTCTGTTTAAAATCCGATGAAGTCAATCAACTGAATACCACATGAATCGGATACTGGAGGAGTAGCATTGTAGATTCAAAAATAGGTCAGATCATCCCTAGAACTTTTGGAATAGAATTGTATACGTTCCGAGCATCTGCTCAGCAATCTAATACTCACCAAAGCTTCCACATTTACTAGCACAGTGATTTTACGTAAAACAGCTTTTTGGAAAAATAACCACATACACATACAGGCTGATGAAGGAACTGGATCGTCCATCCATTTATAACGTTGTCACAGACAAAGTATATTATACAAGATTAAACTTGTGCCCAGGACATGGAAATTCAGGTCCTAGCAACGATTCATACTTTTGTTCATGTTATAGCCAAAACAGGTAGAAAAGAAAAAAAAACCATTTGAGCATATGCAGAGTGAAGGAATACAAGACTAAGCATGGCATCTAACATTCAAATTGGTTGCTAGAAACCCAAATCAAATGCAGCATCAATCCTCACCGGCCATTGCCACTTAGGTCAGCAGGCCCAGTCCTGCATCCAGCCTGCTCAAGGAACTTCATAAGCCGCAGGTGCTTTGTAGCCCACTGCTCAGCCAACTTCTGCTCTTTGGCCTCAGCATCCCTCCTCAGACCTGCTAACTGTTCCTTATATTCTGCTTCAATCTGGTCCAGAGTTATCTTTTGCTCTTCCCTGAGGGCTCTTACCTTTAACTCTATCTCCTCCATTTTCTCTCGCCTACGATTTGCCTTCTCAGACTCTAGCTGCAGCTCCACCCGTTTCAATCTCCACGTTGCTTCCTTCTTGTGTGCTGCCCAAGCACGGTGCCCCTCTTCCAATTCTCGGCAACACTCCAGAAGCTCAGATATCATCAGACTATCTCCAACAGCAGTTGCAGGAACTGTTCCCTGTGGTGGCAAACTACCCAGGAGCATGGAATTATTTTCCCCACCTCTTTCAGGCTGTAGCCAGGGGATGGCAGAACCTGGCATTGTAGTTGCGGGCGAGAGCGTAAGTGCAACGGAAGGTGATGGAGGTCTCACAGTAGTTCTACCGTTAGAACTTGAAAGCCATGCAGGAAGCAAATTTGGTGGAGGTGGAGGTGTAGTCTGGTCAGAGTGCAAGAAGGTTCCATTGGAAGTGGCCATCAGGCACTGTGGTGTCTGACACTCTTTTACAAGCTTCTCTGCAAAATTCTCGAGAATCTGATTGTACTTGCCCTCTTCAATAGGGTCAACTGCCTTGCAACGGTCCTGCACCCTCTGCTGCTTCTCCTTAAACACTTCCCACCACTTGCCTAGCCTCTTGGCAGTACGCCCAGGAACCTCTGCTGCGATCTTCTTCCACTTGTTACCGTGCTTGGCTTGAAGTCTGATAACAAGACGCTGTTCCTCCTCACTAAGAGAACCCTTCTTGATACCAGGTTTCAGGTAGTTCTTCCACCTTTCTAAGCAAGATTTAGCATCCCTATCAAGTGGCCTGTTCATGCGCTGTGATACAAGGTTCCAATCCCTTGGACCATATTGTTTCACGTATGCACGCAACAGAGCATCCTCTTCAGCTCTCCAGCGTTGCCTCTCCTTCATTTCCTGGAGCAAGCACCACTGCCCATTGCTTTGGACACAGATTCTTCATGGTGTAACCTGAAAATGATTGAATGTCTTGAATCAGATCTGCCTCAGATGGAATGGGGAATGTTACTTGTATAGTCTCAATTCAAACAGCAAAAAGGATCTCTTAAATGGAGTTCTAAGCAAGAGAGAAAAGAGGAACCTAAAATGGAAGCGTGAAATGCCATTAGTATTTCAACCATTTTTCTTAATTTTACTTAATACCTATAATGGCTTCAGATTACTATCCATCAATTACATCTCTACAAACCCATTGCATCATGCACGAATCATCCATCCAGCGGCAAACAAAAAGAACTGTTTACTTTGCACCAATCATGAATAGCAAATTCCCTTGAAAAGAAAAGCCATTATTTTGAGTATCAGTAACGTGATAGAAGTTTTGCTAGGTGTATGGTTTGATTTTAAGGCTTAATACCTCATGTATATGCATGTACAATTCTCTGTGGAATTTCAGGATATGGAATGTACAATCAGTTGAACAATATTATGCTGTTGAATTAAGTATCAAGCTGTACATTTTTTTGTTTACCTCAAGCAAATAGAATGAAACTCTTATCCCATACGAATTAAACCAGAAAAACAGTAATGTCTGCAGAAACCATCAAACATAGAACTCCTTCTGGATACTCCATATTATTATGCAACTGTCATAAGTTCAACACTATAGCATCTAGGTTGATAAGATATTACCTATTTTATACTTTCTTGAGGTTGATAATCCTACAGCATTTTCAAGGTCAAGGAACCGATCAAGTTTAATAAGGTATAGCAGAAATTTGAGCCATGATCAAATTAATCAGGTATTCTACCAAAAAGTTTCACATTCAAAATCAGGATAGAGTGATGAGAATTTTTTTCACAGAAATTATGAACATTACTGCTTTGGTATTTGGAGAAGACATGTCATAGACCAACTTGTCTCCTTAAAATTAAGTGTCTTAAATCAAACCAATGTGACCCAAACAGAATTTTGACTCATCCCTCAATTTGCATATGCATGACTATAACAGTTAAATTTGGATATGCATGACCATAACGGTTACAGTACATCTGAAAAGCAAAGATTGAGTAAACGAATGTAAAAAGCAATTGCTTATCTTTTTCCTGTTTGCTGTTAATTAATCTAGAAAGGCACATTGACTAATGCTCTCTTTGGAATAATCTATAGTTATGTTTATGACCTATTTATCAACAATCAATTATGATAATAGGTTGTGAGTGATAAACAACATTGTTTGGTTACTACTAAACATAATATATTATATAATAAAATATAGGTTTGGTATAGTTGGATAAATAATATATTATATATCGACTTTGGTTTCGGTTTTGGTTCGCTTTTATTGGTTTGGCTAGTTTTTTTGGTATCCCATGATACCAAAAATATTATTGAAGTGGAGATCGGAGCAGGGTGGAGGTTTTCTCTCTTTTGGTAATAGAAGCAAGGAGGAGGTTGAGAGAGAGAAAAGCAAGGTTTTGTTATTATTTTTGTAGTTTTATCATTTACCCCTACTTAAGTAGTAATTCTGGATATGTTCATTAATGATACCCACATAAACAAAAATTAATAGTTTTATGATGATAAATCATAAACAACCCTAGATCCATTTACGAAATATGTCTTTTAATCAATTTATTTTAATGAAAAAACAGGGGTCATAACATCATACCAAATACATCTATTTATATTTCGTACTCTAGACAAGAGAGCCTAAAGAAACCCCCGTTAATAGAAAGTTCTGAAATTTTTATTTGCTTTAAAATTTGTCTGGATAGTCATTTGTCACTGGTCCATTGAAAGCTCTGACTTTCATTCAGGAGGGAGACAGGGAAGCCTCAAGAATCTTCCATATATACTTAATCCCATCAGATCCATCGGGCAAACAGTTTTGTCTTTGCAGCTAATAGGAGCGAAACAGGGAAGCTTCAAGAATTTCCATATACTCGTTTTCTCCACCAGAGATGACAATCTCTGAATTATGAAGATTCAAGGTGAGAACCCAAAGACTACGGCAACAAGAGCAAGTTTTGAATTTTCACCAAAGACAAAGTAAGTATGAACATCTAAAGATTGCACAATGAGCTGATGTAGTAGACCAAAATATATACTTCACAAGACAAAAGCATGATATCACTGCGAAAACCAAAACCTTCAAGCGTAACCGCAAAATTCTCCCTACTCCCATTCTCCATTCGGTTATGAAAAGCCGTACCTGGATAGGAAAGCTACATAATGGATAATGGTGACCCTTTCATCTACTAAGTAAGTAATGTGGATTTCTGGATGAAAAAGTCAAGCAGCAACTAAAGAGAGCTAGCAAGCAACAAGAAGAAACGGTAGCCACACACAGACAGGAAAAAAACAAACCGTTCCACACAAGCAAAGGGGGTCTGGGCCAAAAGTACTACAGATAGGTCGACATAACAAACCAAATTCAAAGAACACAACTACTAATCACATAAAAAAACTGCAAAGAGAAAATTTGCTCGAGCATTCCATAACTGGGATCTAGTTAGTAAATACATATTTTCCAACCCACAAGCTAAAATCCTAAATACCTGAATAGCAACCATCCCTCAAAGAACCCAAAAACTGTAGCTGACAAATGTAACTGATTCTACTTCGAGATAGTAAGTTAATAACAAAAAATTTAGAAACAGTTCGATGATGAATCGAAGCCCAAATCAGTGTAGAAATATAACACTTACAGTGCTCCAACCATTCGAAACTGAGTAGCTTCTTCGGGTTCACCGAAGAAAAACCAAAAATAGGCTAAAAAAAAGCAGAGTAAAAAAGGGAATCAAAACGGTTGGTGGCTTTAAGGAACGGGGAGATGCTCTTCAGACACAGTGTGAGGATTGAGGAGAAGAGAAGGAAACGCCACGGATACGAATGTATTTCTGCTTTGTTCACGAAAACCCAATTATAAAGAAGGGGAAGGGAAGAGATCTGGACGGTGGCGGAAAAAAGAGGGCATGCGAATGGAAAAGAAAAGCTGTCGAAATTGAATATATGTGCTGACGTCCCAAGAGAATGTAGTATCGTATGCTTGGCTTTGCAGTTGTGATGGGTGCCCAGAAACTTTGTTGCAGAGTGGCAGAGCCGCAGAGCGAGAACTGAGAAGACGTGAGAGAGAGAGAGAGAGAGAGAGAGAGAGGGAGGGAGAAGGACAAGTTACTGCGTAACGCATTGATGATGATAGAGGCGTACGCTCGGTTTCAGCGCCTAAAATGCGCCAGCATCCATTATTTCACAGTTTCTTACGCTTTTTGAGTTTAGTTCGCGGAGTGCCGCAGGAGAAGCCTAACGAACTGATAAAAATGTGATAACTCAAAGATACCATTTTAAAATAGAAAAATTCTCAACGTCGTCCCTGAGGTACCCCTACTATTAATATCACTTCCAGTTATCCAATTTTTTACGTAGTCCTCCAATACAAAAACAGAGGTTTAGGGCCTGTTTGATTACATGAGTTTGGAGATTTCAAATATTTATAGATTTCAAATCTATAGAGTTATAATTTATAAAATTAGATGTTTGGTTGTGGAATGAAATCTGTGGATTCATCTTAAAAAACTATTTGATCGACGTGATTTTTGTAAATGTGCAAATATATAGCTTTTTTTAAATCTCTAGATTTCACTCCTTACCCATAAATCTACATATTCACGTTTTTAATGTAAAAAGGTGAATCTCTAGATTTCATGAATCTAGAGATTTTTACAACCAAACGAGGATAATTCTCAAATTCATGAATCCAGAGATTTGAAATCTCTGATTCATATAACCAAACAGACCATTAAAGTATCTTATTAGTTAGGTAATTTTAAGAGACGTATTGTCTAGCATCGAATATTGTATTTTAGCGTAATTAAATAGAAATGATGTATCGTGGAATACTTTAAACCTTGACAAAAACTATTAGTCTCGTATAAAAAAAAATAAAAACTAATGTATTAACCAGACTTTGTGTATGAGTCATAAAATTAATTTATCACATCAATAGACAAACTTAAATGATGATAATGCATTTGCTAATGATGGAATTTTCTTGCTAGTAATATACGATAAAACTTACAATAAAACCACTGCCCCGTAATTAAAACGTCAATAATCCTGTCTTATATTTAAATTGTATGTAATATGTAAAAAGTTTTTTTCAGAAAATGCAATCGAAGTCCACATAACGTGTCTTCCTAGCTAGCCTCCCAGGCAAATCTGAGTTGAAAAAATAAAGAAAAACGTTTCCTTTCCTAGGCATCCAAACATATACCCTTTTGGGTACCGTTCGTTAATTATTAGAAAGATAAAGCAAACAAGGATTCTGTGCTGTGGTGGATAGGAAGGCGAAAAAGAGAAATCCTGATGTCCCATCACTGAGCAGGATCAAAGTCGAAATCCGAAATGATTTGGTTACATGAATTCGAACAGATGCATTTGAGGCCGAGGGGAAGGGGAAAAAAGCATGAGCATCATTACATTACAGGAGTCGATAGGGTTTTCCCGAGGAGAACGAGAACGGATACGACGACAGAAGACTCAGTAAGAAGGGGTCTACTACGACTAGACTCCGCGTTTCACGGCACTCCCAGTCCCTCGATTGCGACTCGACTCTGTGTTTCTGTCAATCTCTCTCTATAATTGCTACCTTCCACAGTCTCACACTTTATTTTCTTCATTCTCTCTCTCTCTCTCTCTCTCTCTCTCTCTCTCCTCTCACGCTGTAGTAGCAGCAGCAGCAGACTCAGTGCCCTTACTGGTCTTCTTCCACCACAAACCCGAGTCCGTCCATCCACGACTCAGAAAGTTCAAACATGTCAGCGATCCGTCACATCGGTTTCCAATGGTCCCCTACTACTCGACCTTTCACTGCCCTGACTCTGCGCCGGTAATCTGCTCCCTTTGTTTTTGCTTTTTGGGGCCTCGAAAGAAATTTTATATTTTGCTTAAACAACATATGATTGTCAAGCCAATGGAGGACTAGTAGGATGGTTAGGAACCCACTTCTCAGTGGAGAGGTCATGGGTTCAACTCCTGCCCGCGACATATGTAATATCCCTATCCCCATATATAAAAAGCATTTTTGTACAAAGAAAAACATATGATTGTCAATAAATAAAGGGCAAAAAGACCCTCAAGCGATCTGACGAGTCTTGATCTCTTTGACTAGTTTTCAACCATAGTTCGTATGTCTGCCTTTGTTTGTAAAGGTGGGTGGAAAAAAAAGATCTAGATGTATTATAGAGGTACGCCAAAATTAGCCCCTATAAAACACAAAAAAATAAAAACTTAGGGTGAAAGACGCTTGACTCATTATCACAAGACAAGTTTCTTTAAATTAAAGATTTAAAAAAAATTTTTATTTTTTCACATAACTTTTATTTCAACAAACAAATGTAGCCTAATGTATTTATTCACTATGTTCGTACCTAAACAAAAGTTTTTTTTTGGATACAAGGTGCTTTTATGTATAGGTATATCCATATTACATTTGCCGCCGGTAGAGATTGAACTCACGACGTCTCCACTGAAAAATCAGGCTCCTAACCATCTTAGGAGTTAGGACCCTTTCATTGGCTAACTAAACAAAAGATTTTTTTTTTTGTACAAAAACATTTTTTTATATATAGGAATATGGATATTACATATGCCGCTAGTAGGAGTTGAACCCATCAGGTTCCTAACCAGGATTTTTATTTGCGGCAGCGACTGCCGCAAGCTGCCAAAGATGAGATTTTTGCCACGTCATCAGTTTTGGAATCAACGGTTGAGATTCAAAAGTGGTGGGTTTAAATATAAATATAAAAAATTTATTTTACTAAATGTATTTTTAAGTTTTCAAATTTACAAAGTATACCATTTTGAATCGGAGGCCCATTCCCAATCTTCCTTGGACCAACCGTTGAACACGGCGGTCGATGGTGCAGCCGTCTTGTTTCTCCCCTTGTGTTCGTTTCTCTCCTCTCTCTATTCCCGATTTCTTCGGAGTGGTGCCCTCTCCATCGGCGATCTATTCGGGCGGCCATGTCTCGTGGTTGGTCTTTGGGGTTTTTTTCGCCTGTTAATCTCGGCAACTACTACATTGGTATTTGGTACTTCTATTCGAGGACGATGTCACTTGGGTGGCAAACGGGGAAAACCCCCGATTGATAACTACTATTCCTCAGCGGGCGTTGGTGGAGGTGGGATGCGGTGGATCCTCGACTCAAAGAACATCGTTATTTGATCAATGAATTTGGTCCTCGCAACCTCCTCCAATTCTACTAAGTCTCCTTTCGTAAATCTTGTTTTAAGAAATATCTCAAATTCCTTTGATCGATCTGGGAGAGCTTTGATCACCCAACCGCCTTGGTGCTTGGTGCAAGATTGGGTCCAACAAACTCACAAATACATCACGCGTATCACTTCATGGAAGAATTCGATAGATCCCAGTCCGGGTTCTAAGCGTATCTTTCACGCAGTCGGCAGTTCCAAGTCCAACCCGTCTTTGAATCTTTCTCCATCCGCTGATGATGATGATCGAGCCCAACACTGCTATTATTCCAAGAAGATTCAACCCCATTCCAGAGAAATCCAGAACATCAAATCTTCACTCTTCTCATACACAGGGTCGGTTCCAAGGAAGAAGACTATTTGACGGAATGAGTTCTCCGCGATTCAGAAGGGTATACTTTGTAAATTTAAAAATTTAAAAATACATTTAATAAAATAAAATTTTTATATTTACATTTAAACCCACCACTTTTGAATCTTAACCGGTGAATCTAAAACTCATGACGTGGCAAAATCCGACCTTAGGCGGCTTGCGGCAGTCGCTGCCGCAAATAAAAATCCTCCTAACCATCCTATTATTCCTCCATTATTGCTAACTACACTGAGGATGGAATACTAGGTGGCCAACCCAATTTTGCCCTCCGTTGAAATGAAAGTGGTGGTAGATTCACTTACTCATTGGATTCCGTACTAGTGGGGAGGGCCGAGGGATCCTTGCGAGGGATCTTATGCAAATGAAAAGTGGACAAGACAGATCAGACAAGGTTATAAATTTAAGGGGATCCACGGATCTTCTCCGATCGCTTCAAGGTACTTGGGAATCAGAGCTCCGATGCTACCAAAAGGAAAAAAGACACACATGTATCAGAAAGGAAAGAGTGAAAGACGCTCTGTTTTTGACGCTCTTACCAAAGAAAAGATCGAACGCGTACGTTTATCAGAGAGCTCCGATTGTGTGGATTTGGAAGATCCGCTGTGCCTCCTACATAGCTCCTCTACCCTCTATAAATTGAGAAACTTCCAAATTCCAATGCCCTTTTAGGCTTTAGTTATCCCACTAAGATTAATCTTCTTCAAAATAAATCAATTGTGAGTTTTTTCAGGGTTGTATCTTATGACAATGTTTCTCCTTCTTCCTCTTCTTCTTCTTCTTCTTTTTCTTTTTATTTTTATTTTTTTTTTAATCAGAAAGAATTAAATCATGTATGCTTATCTGATCTGTTTCTTGGACTTTTTTTTAATAAAATAAACCAATGCTTTTTCTACCCAAAAAAAACATTAGTTTATAAAAATAGGCAAAATAATATCATTTTCTCCTTTTGGACAATGTTAGTATGTTACCCTAAGACTAACCCTTAGTCTCCGCTCCCATTAGGAGACAACATGTCTTGGTAATTCTCTTGCATCACCATTGATCAAAAACCATCACTGGTCAGAGACCATTCTCGTTGTCCCTTATCCTTGTATTTTCAACTGAAAATCATTCATTGTCTTCTTGCTGAGTTGAACTTGAATGTTGCGCATTTAATGTGCAATATGTGTTGTCGATGGTTGAGATTTGATCTCGATCATCCATTTTAAAGGTGTTGAAATCCGAAACAGATAGTCGAAATTGAAATCTTGTTCGAGATTTGAATTCAATCTTGACCGTTAGTAACACAGTGTTGTGCATGCAAGGCGCAAAATTGATGTTCAACCCCTTCTTGCCACCCTAACAAATAAAACCTAATTGATCCTTTCTCTCATTCATTGTTTTTCATGCCATGATCAGAGACTCTGTACCTTGTTATTTTCTCATAAGTTTCACAATAAAAACACTGACATAGCAGAAATTCTCTTTGAATCAATTTCTGGAATGGGTTGGATCACCCATTCGATTGAGTTTCTTTGTTTTCCGTTCTGCTAACTTAAGTTATAAAAGTTATTTCACATCTCCCTTCAACATCATCCAGCCGTTGTAGTGGTGGCATCAAGCATGATGTCGTTGCCTCTGGAAAAACTTTCAGATAAGTAAATGATGAAATTTGGGACCTCCTCCATGGTTCCCTTTTCTTTTATTCTTGATCTCTTGATTTGTTAGGTGAGTAATTATGTTGATTGAATATTTGATTTTACCTTGTATCAGTTAAAGGTACTTGGAGACGCTAGGGTTCAATACTTGGGCTGTATTTAAGATAATCAATTATAGGTGATAATTGTAGGTTAACTAAGGAAGGATAGACACTACAAATTATTGTCACTATAAACCAAAACTTAATGAAATAATACTCCCTGGAGAATAAGACTGACTAACAAGAGGTATATATATGGAGATAAAGAAGAAGTAGAAGGTGGATTGGAAATAAAGATGTTGCAGTGAAAAGAATACATGCAACTTAAGGAGGAAGAGCAGGGGAGGATTGGGCTTTCAGGTCTGGTAAGATTTACCAGGAAGGTTGGATGTGATAATCGGGGATGTGGTCGAACGAAAAAAATGCAAAAAACTTAAAATAATAATAAAAAAAAGAAATCAGGCACTGTTTTGGTTACTTTTGTAATCCCAAACTTGATTTTAGTCAATTATGTTAGTCAATTTGTAATCCCCCGTAAATAATTATACATGATTTTAACACTTATAAACAGTAGGGAGAAAAAAATTGAAAATACATAAAAACATTTCTTACCTAAAAACAGAGAAGTGGAACAAAAACATTGCCATATAAACCCGTTATGTGCAATCTTTTTTTTTTTTTTAGGAGGTTAGTGAGGCCAAGGTTCGACATGTCGGACGATTTTTGGGGGGTTAAACACTTAAACTTAAGATATGGGTTTTTATTTGAGAATTGAAATAACTAAGCTTTTAAAAGGATTAACAGGGGTTCGGTTGAGATTTTTGCAGAAAGAGAGAGAAGATGTTAGAGGGAGATTTGCAATGGGAGAGACTGAGTGAGGTAGAGAGTCTAGAGAGTAGAGACCAGAGAGAGATTTGCAGTGGGACTGTGGGAGAGACCGAGAGAGATGAAAGAGAGCGGGAGAGAGTCATGACGGTGTAGAGACTACAGAGAAATCTGCAGTGGGAGAGACACAAAGAGAGAGATCAGAGTGAGATCGCAAGGATGGGAGAGACCACGACATTTAATGGCTATTTCAGGTCATCGTCCGCGGTCCACCATGGTTTCCGTCGGCATCCTGTTTTGCAGAGAAATAGAAAGAGACTGTCGGAAGAGAAAGAGATCGTCTGCTTCCTCGAAGTTATCGGCCATCGCATAGATATTATAAATTTTTAACATTTTTAAATGAGAGAGAGACTGAGAGAGTAATTAATGCGATCTTTTTAAATTTTGAATTTTAAAATGTTTCGATATTTTGAGAATTTATCGCGATATATCGACCTTTTGGCGATATATCGCGATATTTTAACGATTTTTATAAAAAATCATGTCGCTGGGGGGTTTCGTGTCGCCCCCTCCACCAATGACACGGCCGGTATCCGTCCGGCGATAAATCGCCGACACAAGGTACCGTGAGTGAGGCCCATGTTCGACACGATTAAGAATCATTTATATATGAATGATTGAAATTTAAAATATTTTTAATATAATTAAAAAAATCCTTTAATTTAATATCAGAATAAATTGCACATGCACCCTAAAATGGAGGGCTTAAAACACTGACACTCTATTTTATGTTCCAAAACATGAACTCCCAAAAATTTGATTTTCATTAGACGCATTAGTTCAATTTGTGACTGAAAATTGATAAATCACTGTTTATTTTCTTTATATTTCAAAATATCCCTATCAAAATATGAAGGATCAAAATAAATAAACAGTGATTTATCAGTTTCAATCACAAATTGGACTAATGTGTCCAATGAAAATCAAATTTTGGGGTGTTTATGGTTTAAAAAATAAAGTATAGTGTCAGTGTTTTAAGACCTCCATTTTGACATACTATTGAATTTGTTCTAAATTTTTTATTTCTAAAAGTTAAAAGGTAGGAAGAGGAATCCGTTCACCTCTCTTATTCCTTACTTCCCCCACCGGAATTTCCCTTTTGTATCGACGACACCTTTCTCAATTAACTTTAGCCTCAATCCCACCACATCCAATAACCTAAATGAAGAGAAACATAAGAAGAGAAATATTGCAACAGGAACTTCACCGGATTCCACCAATTTTAAGAAGAAAAAAAAAAATCATCTATTGTGCACATATATGCCAAATAACAGATTGTGATTTAAAAGCTTGATTTCAAATTTGAAAAGTTTAAAATGCCCTTGTAATTTCTTTGCTTTTTTAACTTGTTATTTGCAATATATGTGCACTGCTGTCATGGTTTGACATGTCGCCGAGTGTCGCCATGTCGGTCCCTGGCGACACGGGCGATACCGACGACATGTCGCCTGATTTTTTGCCAACAATCGAAGCTTCTCATGAGGTTCAAGTTTAGATAAACAAACCCCGACATCACAAAGGATGAGCTTTTCGGTCCGAAGAATAGAGTTGAAGGAGCACGGGGGAAGTGAATCAATCAGAGATTGATACTCAAAGACACGCAGCGGGTGGAGATGCGGTGAGCGTGATCCGAGTGATCCACATAATCTTGGTTTCCATCGCTGGATGATCTAGAGGTGGTGTAGGAAGACCTCGGGTCCGGAGGGGAGGAAGGTGGAAGCAAAAGAGAAAATCAACACTACCATGAAAATCAAAGATATAAATCTATAATGAGAAGGCTAGGGTTTAGACTCCCTTCCGACGGCGACGGTATCACAAAAGAACCATCACCACCACTATTCTCTGCCATTCCACTTCCAACCGCCCCACCACCGCGTGAGGTGGCGTCGGCGCCGCAACGCTAAGATAAGTTGATAACCCCTGCGAGCGAGACTGTGTGTGTGCGCCATAGAGAGAGTAGTTAGGTTTTAGTTGCAGAGAGGAAACAAAAAAGGTGAGAAAAGTGAAGACCAAATAAAGGTCGTGATTTAATTGACTATCGGCAAAATTCGCCGAGAAACAATTTGGAAAATGCCCTTGTCATTCATTTGCTCTTTTAACTCGTCAATTTATCGCCGAGTACCATGACTGCTCTGCAGCTGATGTTTTTCCTCGTTTTTACACAAAGAAAAATCATAAAAAACCCAAAAGAAATTAGTGATTTAATTAAGAAAATCTCGCAATCAAATTCCCAAACCAATGAATAATAGCAAAGCTTCCTTGTGCTCCTACAAATTCCAATTATCCTTTTTATTTAAACTTAATAGAGAAATATCCTAAAAACTATTCTTCCCTGCTCATAAATGTGTACTATATTTTTGCCCTAAGAACCTTTATGAAATTAATATCCTGAGCATGCTCTGTATTAAAATTATTATTAAATTCACATGAGCTAGTGTTGTTGCTTGCTGCTTCATCAATGTTTATAATGAAAGAAGAAGAATCTGCCTAGGCGATAATTTTTCTATTTGGAGCTTGGAGAGAACCTAATCCTATATTATTGTATGTATTCTATTTATTTTTATTAATATAAAATATTATTTAAAAAAAAAAAAAGAAAAGAAAAAAAAAAAGAAAGAATGGAGAGGAGAGAGAAAAATTACTCTCTCATACCAGATCTTATTAGGTTTATCATAGGCAATATATAGGCTTGGATTAATTACTGGGGTTAGTAATTGATGGGGTTTCAAGACACATCGTGATGGGGTTTCAAGACACATCGGGCCGATGCACTGCGATTAGGTTTGAGATGGGCCAAACCGGTCAATTGTGGAAGTGGACTAGGGTTTGAATTGCTATTATAAATAGTTATGATGGGTCCCTCCAATCTTTCAAGTTCTTTTGTTCTCTTCTCTCTCCACAAGAAAGAGGTACGGTAGAAAGACAAGGCTTCGCTCACTTTGCAGATTTGGCATTAGGTTCCTTCACTCTTCCAGATTTGGCATTCAAGGTTTGCATCAATCTATACGGCATTCAAGGTTTGCATCAATCTATACGTCTAGTAGATTTGGCATTCAAGGTTTGCATCAATGCTGATTTATCTATTGATTCGGTATTATTGATTAGGGTTTTGAGGAAAATCTAACCGATACTTCGAGGCCGACTCTTTCTCCTGTGTCAAATCAGGAGAGAAGTTTTGTTGATGTTTTTAGTAGGAACCTCATCCTGCGGCATCGATTGTTTTGGAATTAAGAAGGTGGATGAAGAGAGTGTTTCTTCATCCATCTTTTAAAAGTGAGATCTTAAGGAAGGAATAAGGATTATTAGTTTCTTGCTTCGTTTATATATGAAGGTAAAATGGTATTTTGACCTCAGACGTCGACGGTGACGACGGTCAGACGGTGTCACGGTATAACTTATAAGTGTATAACAAGTCAAGATCAGAATTACCTCTTAATCCTCGGCCATTTCCAGATTTACTTTCGTGGAATTACATGACGAAAACACCCCTTTCGTTAAGGCTGCTCGCTTTTGAGTTTTGAGTTCGAGTGACTCTCTCACTCAGCAACCGGTTCGAAGGCGTCAGAAGGCGTAAGAGACTAACAGCATTACAGCAGTTTGGGGAACCACTCTTGGGTCCTCAACGTTCATCGTCAATTCGGCCTGCATTACTACTCATCACCCACCCACCCACCGAACCAAAGCCGATCAAACTCATCTGATTCGTTCTACTGTGCTTTCTTGGCCTTCATCAGTTCATCCACTAATTAATATGGATCGGAAGTTCTTCGTCGGCGGTAACTGGAAATGTGTAAGTTTCTCTTTCGAAATTATCCACTCTTTTCTTTCTTGGTAGAACTCGCACAAAATTTTTGATCTGCTGAGATCTATTTAGCTTCTGAGACTTTTTTTAGCGTAATGGAACTGGAACCTTGTTCCTCGAGATGATTAGGGGAAAAGCTGGAGTAGTTCGTTCATTACTCCGATAGATATCGCTTATGTCTCATTAATCACACAGAACGGTTTCGCTCTGTAGTTTTTTATTCCAGGAGAGGAGCTGTGGTTGATTAGTTTATTCTATTTTCATGGTTTCTCCAGTGATCAATGTCACTATTTTTTCCCCCGTTTTAGGTTTCAAGATTAATATCATCCCATTGCAACGTCGTGTTTACTACCATTTGACACTCTTTCACTTGCCGTTTTGTTCAATTGGTTATTGTTTGGTTGCACGAAGTTGAACTACCTATCTTTCTGGATGAGTCGTCAGAAATTGAATTGCCTTCGAACTTTTGATAAGTTTGTCGCTAGTATTTTTATTAACAAATTGTGCTTCTAATTGAATATGCGCAGAATGGAACTATGAACGAAGTGAAGAAGATTGTGTCTACTCTGAATGAAGCCGAGGTGCCCTCCGAAGATGTTGTAGGTAAGTGGAGTGGATCCTGGAACAGTTTGACATTATTTGGGAGTTGATACGCTACATTCTTTTGACGGTTTTTCAGTGTCTCACTTCCGTGTGCATGCATGGGAAGAGGAGAAGTGGAGTTGGTCTTGAGATGGCAGTTCAATCATTTTGATGACTCGTGCATGATGTGTTTGATTTGTCTCCTATCAGGTTCACTAAGGGCCTGTTTGGTTACATGAGTCTTGAGATTTCAAATATCTAGAGATTTCAAATCTAGAGATTTCAAATCTATGGAGTTATAATTTATAAAATTAGATGTTTGGTTGTGGAATAAAATCTGTGGATTCATCCTAAAATACTATTTGATCGACGTGATTTTTGTGAATGTGCAAATGTATAGCTTTTTTGAAATCTCTGGATTTCACCCCTTACCCATAAATCTACAAATTCACGTTTTTAGTGTAAAAAGGTGAATCTCTAGATTTCATGAATCTAGAGATTTTTACAACCAAACGGGTATAATTCTCAGATTCATGAATCCAGAGATTTGAAATCTCTGGATTCACGTAACCAAACAGGCCCTAACGGAAGGAAACTCGCAATCCCGGACATAATTTGGAGTTGTTAGCCCATGGCTTACCTTACCTGTCACAATGATCTGCACTTGGATCAATTTGGTGGACCCATCTCATCTTGCGGGTTGACTCAATTGAATTACATTATTATGCATATAAACAAAAACAATCCTTGTTAGCTGAAATGAAGATGTTGTGATTGAAGTAGTGAAACTAGAACAGATAAATAAACTGCAAACGAATTAAAACTGTTTTAGGATTACTTCCGATACATTCAATTACAAGAAATGTGTTTGAGGTGGTACAAACATCTGCAATAGAAGCTTTTGAATTTTCTGATATAGAGATGTAGATAGGTAATTTGATTCACATCAAATGAGCCAAAATAGTCAGGGGAAGGCCTAAAATGACTTTGCAAGGAGTGGTGAGGAAGAATATGCATGTCTCTGAATAGAGACAATTGGAGAAAAAGGTTTCAAGTAGTTGACCTCATTTACACGGGAAAAGACTGAATTGAGTCGAGTTCTGGAGGAACTTATAGTATTTGGAACATCAATCTTAGCGGGCTACTGAAATCTTTGTAGATTGTTAGGTGGTGATGCGTAGGATTTCTGCAATGGTTCCAATGCATCTTGTTTACGTTATTGGATTATTCACATCAAGGGATCAGGGATGATTTACAAGTCAGAAAATTCTTTCTTTTTCATGTTGATGCTAAAGGATGGATTGGTAAGAAAATGTAATCCAGGGTTTCTGCATTGGGGTGCGAATACAATTGGAGACAGATATAAGATCCTCTATTTTGTCTTTGAAATTGTTAGGAACCTTGTTAGTCGGTAATAATACTCCGTGTTTGTTAGTAAAGGGAAAAAGTAATTTCACACCCTTTAGTCTTGGACATAAGCTTCACACTAATCTTGCAGTATGTAAGCTGTAGGTGTTACTTTCTTTTACTTGGTGTATATAAGGTGCACTTCATCTGAGATGCAGTATTTTGGATCTTGCAACTTGGACATTTCTGTTTCCTATAGAATATTCCTCACCTTTTTCTGTTTCTAAGTTCAAAATATTCATTATTGAATGCCATTATTTTGGTTGAATATTGCTTCCATAGTTGATGGCTTAAAAAGTATTATTGAATACTCTAAGCCATATTTTTGAACTTAATAGTCTTATTTTTCCACTTTTGATAGTCTTTATGACTTATCCCAACTAAATGAGGCGGCCTCTGAAAATTCCAAAAAGAAAAGTGTCTTTTATTTTAGTTTATTTGACGCATGTAGATCCCTGATTTATTTATATGATTCAAACTTCTTTTTTTGTCCCCAGAGGTTGTGGTAAGTCCTCCATTTGTGTTTCTTCCGTTTGTAAAAAGTTTATTGAGATCAGACTTCCATATCGCGGCACAAAACTGTTGGGCGAGGAAAGGAGGTGCTTTCACCGGTGAGGTTAGGTATGTTCTGTGTTGTGTGAAACTATCATTGTCAATGCAATTTGGGATATTCAATTTTTTTGTCTTTTTCCATTAGACTATAATAACTAATATGAAAAGTGATTCTGATAGCTTTTGTGCTTGTTTACTTGCTTTATTCTTGACTTAGCATCTAGTAGTGAAGCTATAATTGCAATACTCTTGTTACCCCCTATCCTCAAGTGTCTTTCAAGTCTCTCGAGACAGGATGCTACTTTTAATGGAAGGACAATTTATGAACGTTCTATTATATTGTTTATGTGTTGCAATTTCTGACTGCAAAGCAATTGTTGCTTCAGTTAACATGGGTGCTGTATGATGTGTTTTCTTATTTCCAGCTCTAAATTGGTTGTGAGTTTGCATGTTTATGCTCACTTGCTTAACATATTTATTATGTGGGTTATCACTTCTATGTAGACCTGGAATTTAGCTGCAGTTCATATATTTGTTGTCGTTTTTTTTTCTCTAAAACTTGTATCTCCTGCTTCAGTGGTAATCTTTTCCATCGCTGGTTCCTTCCTCTCCAACCCAAAACACATGCCCAACCTCCCCCCCCCCCCTAAATCTCCCCAACCCCCCCCCCCCCAAAAAAAAAAAAAAAAAAAAAGAAAAGAAAAGAAAAGAGCAGAAAAAGTAAAGGGAGAAAAAAGGGCCAGTCAGTACTGTTATCTTCATAAATACGTTGCATATTGTTAGTGTGTTTCTCAAATTGAAATAGCATACTGTATTTTAAAATGTGGACTGGAGAAGACGAAGGGGTACTCTCCTCTGGTAGTTGTAAGCTGCTGCTACTCAGCTTGTGACTACAATTGTTTGCCCCGTACCAAGTCCTAGAACTCAATGAACGAAAGAAGGTGACCTCACAGTTTAAGTCCCAAGTAATGCTTCTAATAAAAAGAAGATTAGTGAGGAATTTTGGCGCATAGAGAACATAAAACAATGGTACAGAAGAAAGAAGGGAGATGGATCCTTTCCTATAGAGAGAGGAAAATAAATCATCAGAAATCTAAACCATCTCTTTACCTGAACTTGGTGCAAAGCTTGAGAATTGACTAGCAGAATCAGTCACCTGGTCTGTGGCACTGGGAAAATTACCTAAGATGAGACACTAGCTGAACTAAAATGGCTAGAAAAATATTTACTTGACTGCACAAATTTGGAGGGGTTGAATCAGAAGTAGCAGAATCAATAGGAGATTGAGCAACTGATGAGGTCTATTTGTAGTGAGCCGTAAAGTGGCAGAGGATTACCATCTCAGCCTATGAGAAATTAGTGTGGTGAGTATATAGGCCTAGTGATCTGCCATGGCCTCATCTTCCATCATGTCTATGATTTGTGACAGATGTGGAGGTCTCATGTAGCTTCCAACAAAAGTTCTTCGTCTGGCGTTACTTTCCACAATACTAAAAGTTTCACAGGATCATGACCAAAACCATTGCATCAGAAGGATGGCCAATAGAGTGAACAGGAGCGTCCTTGGATTGGAATCTGGGGCTGGTGTAAAGAGCTGATATCTCTGGAACAATGAGAGCATCCTAGTTTGGTGGCTCTCCTCAAGCTGAACTGAGCATGAGAATGTTCTATAAGGATCCTATCAAAGCACATGAGATCGACTGTGATCGTATCAACATTCAGGTCAGCCACAAAATGGATCTCATCTTCTCACTCTTTGAAGTTTACTGTAACAGTGGAGCAGGTAGGCTAAAATGTCTCATAGAAATCATGTTCCTCATCCATGTACTTTCATGTGCCTTCACTTCCTTATGTTGCTATTTTTGAGAATCAAATCATGGTAATGCATCAAGGATTTCTTAATTACGTTGCAAGCGGATGTTCTATTTTAGGATTGATTTGTGTCAAAGTTGAGGTTCCATCTGAGGAAAATCTGACCCATCAGATTAGGGAGACTCCTTTTGGGTTATTCAGGAGCCTCCTAAGAGAAGTCCTTCAACTGGGACTTGACTCTTTGTTTTGTTGCCCCTCCTTTTTTTTTTCTTTCTTCCAGATCTGTTATTAGGTTACTTAATTTTAAACTGACCATTTGATCATCAATATCTTCTTTCTTCTGCGTAAATTAAAAATTCCCACCATCTTTCACGCTTTGTTGCACTAGAAGGTTTAATGAACGGACATTTGTTTGTTCGTGCCGTCTTTTTTATTTTTAAGATATCAAGCGGCAGAATGCAATAAATGCATTTGAGGGTTGCTTGTTGAAAAACAAGCCCATTATTTCTTTTTGAGCTCTTTGATAAACTTTTATCCTTTTTACTCTTAGGGATGTATTTTAATTATGGCCTACTAATAGTGATAAATGACCTTAATTTTACCTCAACCCCCCCCCCCCCCCCAAAAAAAAAAAAAAAAACTCACACAATAATTAGAATAATAATAAAATAAATAAATAAACCTCACAGCTTGACACTTAAGATCTATTGTCTTATGGAGTAATGGGTAAGTTACACAAGCCATGTGTTCTTCATAAGTTATAACATATGACAATTTGCTGATGCAGGTGTTCTTGATCCTGAAGTATGTACTGACTGCTGTTAGTAATAAAAGCATTATTAAAAGAAAGCAGCAATTTAGGCACTTGCGAAGAGGCCACTCTTTTACAAGCTATGACCTTGGATAGAGCCTATTGGAGGGCAAGGATCCATGTAGCAGACCCATTTAGCTGAGGTTCTGATGCAGGTCCATAACCACAACAAACCCAAGAGAAAGTGGGCCTGAAATCATGAACTCGACAGGCTTCATACTTTCTTTCTTTATGTGTTTTTAAGTTAGTCCAATTGAACCAGATTCAATGTTGGTTCAATTTGGGTGAGTTCATTTAATTTTACATCCAATTTAAGTTAGGCGCTAGGATATTTTCAGCTGCAATTATCTAATAAGGCTATTAGTAGTACTCCACACAAGGGAAAAGTAGTTGTTTGGGTTATGATAAAGAGTTGGTTAGAACCTCGAGTACATGTGGATACGTCTCTCCATTGAATTACACTAAAATACATTGTGCGACAAGACGCACGCCTCTCTTATTTTGGTTTCCTAAACCTTGCTCCACACAAGGGAAGAGTAGTTGTTTGGGTTATGATAAAGAGTTGGTTAGAATGAACTGAGGACTCTCTTTGTTCCCATACAAGAGCACCCTTCATGTTGGTTTCCAAGAATCCCAAGAGGACTGACTTTGTATGGACTGATGCAGCTTATTGTTGTCCCCCATGTGGAAGAATAAAATTAGTACTGCTTTCGGTACATTAAATTGCACTTGAAGCTTAAGAGCTGCTGCTCTTGTTTCCTCTCTGGAAGATTCAAACTGACTTGGAGTTGTACTCCATTATCCTTAGGTCTGGGACCTTCGTGACTTCTGGGTGGCCATCTCTTGTGCTGGCCAAGCAAGTATTTCCGACCTGGAGTTTCTCAGGCAGGCACCAATGAAGTGTGGGACCTTTATTCTTTTCCCACACTCTATTTTACCTTTTCTTTTTTGGGTCTGCCAGTGATTAAACTGCACTTCATCTTCTCCAAGTGCTGTCCAATTAGAAGCCTACCTTCCCACTATTAGAATTTATAGATTTTTGCACAAAACCTGCAGAAACCTAAGCTGAGCATGTGATTCAAATCTTAGCCTCAGAAAAAACCTAATAGGCGATTGACATCCCTAGAATCACTGAACTAATAATAAAAAGTCAAACTTACCCAAACTTTGATCAATCCTCCTTCCTTCATCAGACCTAAAGCCCCAACCTAAGTCGGCCCCTCTAACCCCTCCAAATAAGCCCTATAGCCTTGTCCTAATTTGGTCAGCACTGGTTCTGTTCTTGTGGTCCTGGATGGTTGCTGCTTTGCATACTAAGCTGCATTAGAAGTTTCCCCTGACTTGTTGGGTTGTGCCCAATGTCCAAAATTTTGCCCCATGTCAGTATTTCAATGGTTTCACAAACCACTGAAACCCTGACATGCAAGCAAAATTTTGCCGACATATGGGGGGTCTTTTGGTCAAATTTTGGATTGGAGGGCTAACTCTTACCATATGCATTTCCGTTATATCTTGTGATTCCAATTACAAGAGTCAATCAATCTTCTCTTACCATATGCATTTCCGTCATGTCTTAGGATTCCAATTACAAGAGCCAATCAATTTTCCCATATGCATTTCAATCATATCTTTGGATTTAATTGCAAGAGTCAATCAACCTTGCCTTATGCATTTCAATCACATCTTTAGTCCCAATTATCTTGTCAAGTATTCTCCCATCCACGATTCATTGGCTCCTATATCTGGAAACCAAAGATGGAAAATACTGAAAAATCAAACTGAAATTTGCCAAAAAATGGGCAAAATTTTGTTGGAAAATCAATTATAAAAGGTGAGAAATCGCCAAATTTATTGCGATAATTTGAGTAATTGGCGATATATCGCCGATTTTTTGCAAAAGTTGTTTTGCCCACGTAAGCTACTCCATTAAGTTGGGATAAAGCTACATTTGTTTTTTGTTGTTTCAAATATGCAACTCCTTTAGCGGAAAATAAATGCAATGTTATGCTTTGGTGACCATGAGCATTGCTGGAAAGCCTGGAATAAGATACTGTAGTTCTCACTTTTCACTAGCTACAAGTCATTTGTTGCTATGATGTGAAGTTCATATCTTTTTATGATTCAGTGCAGAGATGCTGGTCAATTTGGGAATTCCTTGGGTCATTCTTGGACATTCAGAGAGGAGGCTTTTGTTAAATGAATCAAATGAGGTATGATGTTACAGTTGGCTGTACCAGTGTCTATTTACCATTGCTGAATGGGTAGGCATTAGACTGCAATTTGCTTTTGAATATACCCAAGTCAAGGGTTGCTTACATGCCACTTCATTGATATTTTTGCTTTTATTTGTTGGATGCAAGTAGCTGATACATATCTATATTGGATACAATCAATAAGTCTCTCTATTCTATTGTACTAAAAATACATTAGCCAGTATGATACAATACTTGATATGAGATGATACGTCTCTTAAGATCACCTGACCGATACAATAGTCGATACTGATACTTTAACCCTTGCATGCAACTGTTTGACATGACAGAAACTGCATCCATCAGCTTTTACTCCAAAAGGGGGATAAAAAGTAAAAAAGGAAATTTGATTGAGTTTCTATGGATAAAGTTTTCTTTTGTTGATGTGCTATGTGTAACATTCTCTGCTAGTGTGCTGCTTCACAAATCAAAAACATGGTATGAAACTTTTGTAAGCAAGACATTCACACATAGAGTCACCGAAAATCCTGTATGCATTTATAGTTGCCAGTTATATATGTATGTCTTTGCAGTTTGTTGGTGATAAAGTTGCATATGCACTTTCTCAAGGATTAAAGGTGATTGCTTGTGTTGGAGAGACTCTTGAGCATCGAGATTCTGGATCTACCATGGCTGTTGTTTCAGAACAAACAAAAGCAATTGCAGGTAACTCCATGACACTTTACTGTGGAAAAAAATTGTTTTGCATAACTGTTTGATGCAGATCCATCACTGAGGCAGACTTGTGCAGAACTGGGTTTTGGGGATTGTTCATAGCTCACTGTAATTGCAGAAAATCCTTAATAGCCGCTTGTTACTTGCCCCACTTGGTGAATAACTGGAAGTATGACTTGAGTAATTGAAGTAGATCTTCAATCAACTTGGAAGGCAGCTTGAAATCAAACCTCCTAGACCCTTCCCACGACAATGAATCAAATGGTTCCACAATAATCCCTCTGTAGTTTATGTCACACGCTAAGCTGGGCCCTTATAATGGAGGAAGATGGTAGCAGGAGCAGTTGTGCAAAGCAAATTTATTAATCAATTCGGGTTCAATACTTGGCCCTGTGGCAACTTTATATAAAAGAAAACTCAAAATTAGACTCTTTAACACTGAAAAGGAAAGGCCTAAAATCTTTAGCCTGGTAACTTAAATTGACTGCAAAACTGAAATAGATTTCTAATAGTCATAATTCAGCACAACTAAACAATTAAAATGTTACACTTGCAAAGGTTCCCTTTGCTAGAGCAAGGGGATATTTCAAATCACTTAAATTTACCACTGGTTCATTTTTTCCCCCTTTTTCCGGGGGGGGGGTGTTTGGGTAAATAATTCAACCACTGGTGCCTACCGAACATGACCGTTTCCAATCCTTTACCTAGTAGATAACCTTAACTAACTAGGAAAGTGAATCAGTTTGGGAAAAGACTGAAAACAGGATGCTGATTTAAAATAATGAAGTAAATCCCGTTTTGCTTCTTCTTATCCATATTTTAGACCCATTACATTGGCGAATTATGAGATAAATTGATGGAATCAAAGGCATGTATAGAACCCAACCCTGGACTTATTCATAAGATAACAAGCCTATTTGGGTGATGAATCTGCTTGCCTTGGCTTGCTTTGGTACCATGAAAACTATGACCTATGCAAGTTAAGTTGTTACTTAATCAATGTTGTGTTCTTTATATACCTGTTCCATCATTATTCCATCTTTTTAAAATTGTAATTCTCTCTCTTGCAGATCAAATCTCAAATTGGGATAATGTTGTTATAGCCTATGAGCCCGTGTGGGCTATTGGGACAGGAAAGGTGGCAACACCTGCTCAGGCCCAGGAAGTAAGTAATCTTGTCTGTTGCTAATATCAGTAATTACTGCATTTCTGAGCATGTTTGATGTGCATATCTTCTGGAAAAATCTGTCTGTGGATGCACTTTCTAACTGTTTAGAACTTGAAATGGTTTGTGTTAGGGCCCTAGGATCAGGCCACATGGAGGAGAGAGAGGGCTACTAAGTGTTGGGGGGGTTATAAATAGAGGGAATGTGTTAGGAAAGGCTAGGAGATGTTCTATGTAAGTGTTTGGGCAGCCTATAGCTGAGGGGCAGCATGGTATGCTGTGGTGGTGATTGGCACCATTAAAACAAGATTACCCTTCTTAATGTCTTGGTTGTGATATTAGTTTTCATATTCGATTCATGGGTTCTTATCAACTGGTATCAGATTACATCTCGATCTGATGGAGCCTGAATTATCCAAGTTCTCTGGCAAAGGAGACAATGTAACCCAGGGTTTGGGTTGGACCTTCAGGATCTTCTTTGAAAGGAACCAGCACAAAACCAGGGTTTCAGGGTGTTTTGGCTAGGGGTTTTAGGGTCTCTAAGCCTGGTGTGATTGGTGATTCAGATATGAAATTTCAATTGGATACCAAATTAGGGTTCAAAACAAGGTTTGGCTAGGGTTAGGTCAAGCTCTGCCCTAGCTGTTTCTGCAGATTCAGGACTTATTCTAATGGTTCTGGTGCATGGACAAGGTCTGAATTAGGCTCAGGTTTCAGAAGGTTTGATGTTGCTGAAATTCTAAAATTTCTGTTTCTCAACATTTGGTCAAAGCAGTGGAACGGACCAAATCGGAAAGGGGGAAAATTCTGCTATGTGCAGACAGGGGAGGGGCAGGGTGTATTGCAAATGGGGAAGAAGGTGAGGGAAAGGATGTGATGGATGGTGGGGGGAGCCTTAACTCACTCAGGGTTGCTGTGAAGTGCGTGTGTACTGCTGTTGAATGACTTGAATTAATGCTGCTGGAATGCGTTGAAGAATATAAATTGCTACTAGAATTTCTGAACTTTGAGAATTGCTCCCCAGCCCAGGCCACAAGGGTTTCCTTCCCCATGGCCCAAGCCTCTATTTAACTCAAATAGTCCAATCTACTTTATTCAAAAATAATGAGGTTATTTATAGCCAATTACAAGACAATTTGACTCAAATTGGGATTCCCTATCTAACCGGGATCCAAGATCCAACAACTTCTACTAACAAACACTTACTAAATTAGGACTCACTAGAAGCCAACATGAGGAGATAAGTGACTAACTCCAAATAGAACTAACTCTAAAGATAAGATCCCCTTTTTATCTCTGAGTTGCAAACTATTCTAGCTAATGGTTCCAAAAATTTCCATTTTGTTTTAGTTCAATTTCACATCATGCAACAGAAGAACCAGGAAGGACGCTGGAGATGAGCTGAAGATACCATGTCTTCTTCCCTGTCTTCGTTGCCCCCCTCCTCCTCAGCCCCCCTCCCATACCCCCATCACTGACCTCTCTCACCCACCTGCTAAACCTTGGAACACCCTCTTCACAAAGCAATCTCCCCTTTTGGCAACCTAAACCTTTTCTTCGTCCCCCTTGCTACCAACAACCTTACCCCTCTTGCTCATTGCCCTGCCACTGCCACAGCTCCAGGTATCACCTGCTGGAAATCAGCCATTATTGGCCAATTTCTAGGCCCTGTCCCCCCTATCAACGTCCTAGAATCTTCTCTCGCCAAACAATGGAAAGCTTCTGGTCTCATGGATACCAGGATATGTACTTGTTAGAGTCTGGAATTTTTATGTTCAACTTCTCCTCCCAGGACTGTCAAGATCGTGCATTGGATGGTTCTCATTGGTCTGTAGGAAAATCACAAATTTTTGTCAAACCTTGGTCTCAGTTTTCACTCCTCCGTAGGGCCGACTTCAACACTCTTCCCCTGTGGATCAACCTTCCAGGACTGTCTCTCGAATTCTGGAACTGTGACTGCCTTAGTAGAATCGGCTTTGCAATGGGTATCCCCTTGCGCACTGACATCAAAACCCTCAAGATGGAGAGGCTCTCATGCACCAGGTTGTGCGTGGACTTCCCTGCTGCTAAACCCCTCCCTGCTTCGGTTTCTATTATTGATGACAATGGCCTATTGTATGAACAAGTTATAGTGTATGACTAGATGCAATATGTGCTCTTCTTTCAGACACAAAGAAGTATCCTGCTCCCTCATCAATTCTCGCTTGCGCCAATATTATCTCTCATATGAAGATCCCTGCCGGTCAAGAAGCCTCTGCAAACCTGCCCATCGATACCACTCCAATGTTTGAGAAGATGCCCCTGGTTACCAAAGCTCCTTAGAGAATAATTGACTCCTTAGAGAAAATCACTGTTAAGAAAATTCCTGCTCACTCCACCGCTGTTGAAGATGCCGGCAGAACTGAAGACTCAAGACCCTTTCTTGCTAACACCTACCGCCTACCGGCGAGTTAGAAGAGGCTCCAGAAAGCCTCCGCTGGCGACCAACACTGCTCCCTAGGCTGATTAAGAAAGTACTGCTATAGTCTGTACATTCCTAATCCCTGCAAATCTGGAAACCATGCAAAGCTTTGCTACCGCTGTGACTCCACCAAGCTCCATCATCTTAGATCCAGCTCCTAAGGCTCCATAAATCAAGCTCAGATCAGTCCGATCATTGCCTGCTAAGTCTAAGCCTGAAAAAGTAACCCAATCCCTTATATTTCATGAAAATGGGAGTCTGCCTTGTTCCGCCTCTACCTAGAAGACTAACGTCCCCATGCTTTCGCCTGCTACCCCGCTTTATCCATCGATAAACCACCGGTCCGACAATCCCGGTTTAACCCACTCTAAAACCCCCCATTCAAGCAACATTTCTTTTAAAAATCCAAATACCCATTTACCCAAACCCATCTTTTGTTCTGACCCATCACGTAATCCACCTTCCATTCACCTCCCTAAGCCCACTCCCCATGGGCCTAACCCTCTTAAGTCTCATGGGTCTTCTCTCTTGGCTCCGCATGGACCACCTAAAACCCACAATCATCCTATCTCAAAGCCTGTTTTACCATACAAGCCCACCACCACCAACTTAAAATCCAAAACCTCCCCTACCAAGCCCACCACCATCACTTTACATTCCCAAACCCCTCTAGCCAACCCATCGCAGTC
This sequence comes from Hakea prostrata, assembly GCF_041222555.1. NCBI lineage: Eukaryota > Viridiplantae > Streptophyta > Magnoliopsida > Proteales > Proteaceae > Hakea > Hakea prostrata. Next base: position 468,166 of record NC_142601.1, on the reverse strand, counting down.
CACTGCCCTCATTATAGCCACCGTTCAGCCCACCACTGCCTCTTCTCTCCCAAACCCTCTGTCTTAGCAAACCCTTCCCGTTAACTTTGAACCAGACCAGCTCCTCACTCCCTTGAATAACCATTATATCATCGAGCCTTCTTCTCCAAATTCCAATTCCTCTATAGACCCAGACCTCTTTGAAACACCTGCTCCCCTTAACTCCCCCCGTGTGAGAATCCCACTTTCAACCCCTTTTCCATTAATGCCGTTGGTACCCCTTATTGCTTTACCACCAGCAATGACTTTGATGCCCCCTCCCCATATGATCCATATGTCTGAGTTCTTTATCTGGAATGTCAGGGGCCTCGATTCCCTAGCAAAACAAGCTGAGGTTAAAAATACAATCAAGACATCAATAGTTTCTTTTTGTGCCCTTCTTGAAACTCATGTCCAAATAGAGAATGCCCATCGGATTGCCCGGTCTATTGCCCCTTCTTGGTCTTTCATTTCAAATCACCCCGTTTCTCCCAATGGTCGTATCTAGATTCTTTGGGACCCCTTGAGATTCCAAATCTCTCTCCTTAGATCCTCTCCCCAGCTCATACATCTTAGCATCCTTTCTGATAACTCCCCTCCTTTCCTTCTCTCTATCATTTATGGTTTCAATCGTGCCGCTGAGCGCACCCCCCTTTGGGAGGATATATGCTTTATCTCCTCCTCTGCTTTGGATCTCCCTTGGGGTATTGGTGGGGACTTTAACATCATCCAGTTTTCTCATGTGCGTGTTGGAGGCTCCACTCCGGATCTTGCTGCGATTGGAGATTTCAATGCCTGCTTGGATGATTTTGGTATCTCTGACCTCCGTTGGTTTGGCCATCCCCTTACTTGGCATATTCATCAAACTAGAGTTATCAGAATTGCGTCAAAGCTAGACCGCTTCCTCTCGAATGCTCCTTGGCTCTCTTCCTTCCCTGCATCCAATGCCACTTTCTCTAGCTCCAATCTATCTGATCATTTCCCTTGTTTTGTCCACCTTTCTCCCCCAGTCTCGTTCAACCCCAAGCCTTTTAAATTCTTTGATATGTGGACTTCAAATTCTTCCTTCATTCCTACAGTCAAAGAAGCTTGGTCGAAGCCTGTCCACTGTTACTCTCTTGATCTCATTGCCTTTGCCCGTAGCTTCGCAACACTAAGGAAGCTCTTCGTTCTTAGAACTCTTCCACCTTCGGCAATATTTCCTCTAGTGTTTCCTCCTGCCAATCAAATCTTCAGCGGGTCCAGTCTCTTCCCCAAGATGATCCCTCCAATCCCTCTCTTACTGAAAATGAAAAGACCCTTTCCTCTGAGCTTTCTTCCCTCCTTGCCACTAAAAAAAGCTTTCTCCGCCAGAAAGCTAGAATCAAGTGGCTCGAGCTCGGGAACTCCAATTCGGCATATTTTCGTCGGTCCCTCAATGCTCGAAGTAACTTCAATTCTTTTCCATCCCTCATCACTAGTAGTGGCTCTTGGATTTTCGACTAGCATCAAGGCGGAGGTAGTTTCTTTCTTTTCTAATCTCTTTGCTCCGTCTTCCCTTCCTTCCCACACCCCTCTCCCTCCCAACCTCATCAACAAATTCATTGATCCCTCCACCGCCTCTTCTCTCTGTGCCATCCCAACCTCGAAGGAGATCCTCCTTGCCATCCGGTCCCATAAGCCTAATAAGGCCCCGGGACCTGATGGCTTCAGTATGGGTTTCTTCCTTGCCTACTGAATTTCATTGAGAATGATCTTTTGCAGGCCATCCATACCTTCTTTTTTAACCCTTGTTAGTTTTCTTCCATCAATCAAACCTTCCTCTGCCTCATCCCCAAGAAGCAAGGGGCCTCCTCTCTCTCCGATTTCGCCCTATTTCCCTCTGTAACCTCCTTTACAAATTCATCTCTAAGGTCCTAGCGAATAGGCTAAAAAAGGCTCTACTCTCCCTTGTGAGCTCGAATCAATATGCTTTCATTTTGGGGCGTAGTATTGCGGATAACATCCTTCTCTGTGCGGAGCGCGGATTTGATAGATCTGCCCACTCTCCGACAGCTCTTCTAAAAGTAGATCTTCACAAAGCTTTTGACTCCATTCGCTGGGACTTCATTAGTGTTGTCCTTTCCTCCATGGGCTTCCCTCCCTCTTTCATTCACTGGATTGAGATTTGTATATCTTCTCCTAGCTTCTCCATCATCACCAACGGCTCGCTGCCGGGCTTCTTCTTTTCCCGTGTTGGCATTGGCCAAGGCTGTTCCCCTTCTCCCTATCTCTTTTCCTTAGCTTTAAAGGTCCTCTTCGCATCCTCCAATCCAAAACTAACCAGCTTCTCATCTCTCCCCATTCCTAAGTGCAAATCCATCAACCTTACCCACCTCGCTTTTGCCGATGATCTCATGATCTTCTGTGAAAGCGGATCACCAATCCATCTCCTCCATTCTCTCGACCCTTTCGTTGTTTGAATCCCTCTTTGACCTCTGGGTCAACCTTGATAAATCCACCCTCTTTCTCTCCGGTGTCCTTGATCAGCTTCAAACCTCCTTTCTTCAGCTCTCAGGCTTTAAGCCTGGCTCCTTCCCCTGTTGTCTACCTTGGCCTCCTAATGTAGTACTGTATTTGATTGATCAAAACAGTAGCCAAATAGGACCTTTCACAGGGAATCAGTTTCAGATTTGATGGACTTAAGGTGAAACAGAGTTTAAATGGGAAAGAGGGCTGAAACTAGAATGGTATTATAAGGATAATAGCATATAACGAAACAGACTGAATAGATCTTCAAATAGGGGCAGAACTATAATGAAGAAAGTGACAATAACAATGTAACATGTAACACCCGGGCTTCACACTGCAAGGTGGATCGATTGGATCGAACACCAACCTACCTTGATCAAACACAAGGGTTCTCCAAAGAGGAGGAATGCTAGCAAGCAATTTGATTTCAATTCATGAGTTGTGTTTTTCACCTCTTACATGAGTCTCTTATATAGCACTCTAAAGAGACCAAAACAATAATGGAAACATACAACCACTACCCAACACAACCTACTACAAACATTAATGGAAACATCCAACTACTACCCAACACCACTAGTCAAAACAATAATGGAAACATCCACCTACTACACTCCACCACTAGCCAACACTACCTACTAGCTCCTTTTATTGACTTTTCAAAGCTAGACTTGGGCTTAGTTCAAAATATATGGGCTGATCTTTTCCCACTAAAGTAATCCAAGCCCACAAAACCATGGGTTCATTTTAACCCACTACAATAGTCCTAGCCCATTCAAACCATGGGCTATTTTGGATAAAATCCTTAGGTTTTGATGGGCTTGACCATTGGGCTTTTCTCTTCCTTGTATATGCTGCCAATTTTGCATCACCTCCCCCTCATTCCTGGTAGACTTACCCGCCACCATTGCCTCCCTATACTTGATCATATCGATAAGAAACCTCCAACTCTGGAAGGACAAGCTTATGTCCTTTGCCAATAGAGTGGTTCTCATTCACTCTGTGCTTCAATCTTTGTATCTCTACTAGTGCAAAATCTTCTCCATCCCCAAATCTACCATCCATGCTATGAAATCCTTATTTTGTGCCTTCCTTTGGAAAGGGCGGAAGCCTCTCGATTTCTCCACCTTGTCAGTTGGTTGACTATTTGTCGCCCAACTTTTGAAGGAGGCCTAGGAATCTGCTGGATCACTGATGTTAACCTAGCCGGCCTCCTTAAACTCATTTAGAAAATCGCCTCAAAGCATGACTCCATTTGGGTTAGTTGGGTCCATTCCTACTTGCTCCGAGCTGATTCTTTTTGGATTGTTTCTATGCCCTCTAATCCTTCATGGGTCTGGAGGAAAATTCTCTTACTACGTCCTCGAGCTCTCTCTGCTATTTTTACCATCATCTCCTCTTGCTCTTCCACCTTATTCAAGCTCAATCCGTGGGATCCAATGGGCATTCTCTACAACCACTTTGGCCCCCAAAATTTTTATGACTCCCGTACCCCAAAAACACCCCCTTGTCAACCTTCATCACAAATGGTTCCTGGAACCCTTCTCTCCTTCCCCTTCTTTGGCAAATTATATTTTTTTGTCATTATTATTAAATGAATGCCTAAACTTGATGTTTTGATAATTTATATATGTCATTTACAGTACCATCAAGATGTCTTCAGTTTTCTAAGGCACTTTAAGTAGGAGTTTTTTAAGAATGATGTTTCCAGTATAGGTGTCTTAGAATTTTTTGATACTTTCATTTAGTAGGAGTTATTGTTTGTTTTTATTCAACATTCTTTGACTTCATTATGAAATTTATTCATTAATAAGATGGTTTTTTCGTTTTCATCTTGTGTTAATGATTAAGGTAAATAATGTAGATTTATATTTTCTACATTTGATGTTCTAATGACAATGGCGGTATTTAGCCAAAGTTCTAATGACAATGGCTATATTTAGCCAAGATTTTGATTTATGGCGGTATTTAGCCAATGTTCAAATTTATGACGGTATTTAGCCTAAATCCTGGTCAAGTTTTTATTTATGGCGGTCTTTAGCATTAATCCTGGTTAGCAATTTTGCCACAGTCGGTTATGCCAATAGGCGATTTTGCCAATGGGCAATTTTGCAAATGGGCGGTTACGCCAATAGGCAGTTTTGCCACAGACGGTTATGTCAATGGGCGGTTTTACTAAAGTCAGATATTAATGTTAGATCGATCAATGACGGTTTGCCAAATTATAATATATGAGTATTTTGCCTATGAGGTAATTCAAGGCAGACTGATTATTGATTAGGAAAGGACCCGCAAGAGGGAATGCTTTTGTGATCACATAAGGTTTGGCATTCTTTACCTCTTATATGCACCCCAAGGATTCATATTAGCAAGTTGTTAATGACTGCAATAGTTGTGTTCCGTATATTGAGGAGCATCTCCTGCTGTCGTTCACATTAATTGTTTGTTGGTTGAATCAGGTTTTTTGAGTGATGAAGGATTATGAGAGTTATGGCCCAAATACTTATGTAAAGGTACCCGTGTTAGTGTAGCCCAAGTGGGAGATTGTTGGGTTGTGGGCTTAATTAACACTAGTCCCTTTATCTGGGCCCATATTCATTCAGGGGTATTACTGACCTTTACTAATGTGGGAGTGGTTAAAGGTTAAGGTTTTATATTATAAATAGCTTATTGGGTCCCCGTAGCCGTTACGCGTAATATTTGGGTTTGAGATTGTTTCCACAAACTCTCAAACGAAGGATTCCAAATAGTGAAAGGCTTCGGAAGATTCAAGGGATTAAAGAAAGCGGATTTACAACAAGAACACTAGAGGTATTTATTCATCTACGCTTCCGTGATTATATTCATAACTCATGCTTTAATTATTATAGAAATAATATATATAAATTGTTGGATCCAACAATTTCTATAATTATTTCTATAATAATTAAAGCATGAGTTATGAATATAATCACGGAAGCGTAGATGAATAAATACCTCTAGTGTTCTTGTTGTAGATCAACCTTTTGCTCTCTCTGAATCTTCCGTAGCCCTTCACTCTTTTGAATCCTTCGTTTGAGTGTATGTGGAAACAACCTCAAACCCAAATATATCGTGTGACGGCTATGAGAACTCAAGAAGCTATTTATAATATAAAATCTTAACCTTTAACCACTCCCACAATAGTAAAGGTTAGTAATACCCTTAAATGAATATGAGCCCAGATAAAGGGATCAGTGTTAGTTAAGCCCACAACCCAATAATCTCCCACTTGGGCTACACTAAAACGGGTACCTTTATTTATATATTTGGCCATAACTCCTATAATCCTTCATCACTCAAAAAACCTGATTCAACCAACAAACAATTAATGTGAATGACAACAGGAGATGCTCTTCAATATACGGAACACAACTATCTGCCATTACAGTCATTAACAACTTGCTGATATGAATCTTTGGGTGCATACAATAGGTAAGGAATACTCATATATTAATTATAATTTTGGCAAACCGCCATTGATCGATCAAACATTAATATCTAACTTTAGCAAATTTGCCAATTGGCAAAACCGCCTGTTGGCATAACCGCCTTTGCCTAAATTGCTAACCAGGATTTAGGCTAAATACTGTCATAAATCTGAACATTGGCTAAATACTACCATTGTCATCAAACAACAAATGTAGCAAATATAAATCTACATTACTTACCTTAATCATTAACACAAGATGAAGAAAAAAAAAACATCTTATTAATGATTAATTTTCTTAATGAAGTCAAAGAATGTTGAATAAAAATGAACAATAACTCCCACTAAATGAAAGTATCAAAATATTCTAGAGCAAATTGCACATGCACCCCAAAATGAAAGCTTAAAAACACAGACACCCCACTTTATGTTTAAAAAACACATAGGTCCTATTCTGTAAGAATGATTATTATTTGGTTAGTCATATTTTTGCAAAGACTATTATACCCTTGACCAAGAACGGTTTTCGCGGAAAATCGAACCCATTTTCCGATAAATCAAGGCGTTGAGGGAGACTGGGTGCTCGCGTTGGGGAGTAGCGGCGTTGATGGGGTTCCATCCTTTTCGCACCTAATCACGTTAGCTGTTTTGAATGGTTTGTGTCTTGAGAATCATTCGGTCAGCAACCAAACCATGAGATTCTGAAATAGCAGACACATCCATTATGCCGACCTCTATTCTATTGATTTTGGGCTTGGTTCTTGTTCTCTCCTACCCCACTTCTCTGGAGCTGTTGGTTGCCTTTTGTGTTTGTGCGTTGGTTTCATTTGGAGAGATCCTCTGTATCTTTCGGGGTGGGGGGCCTGGGGCCGTGCTTTGGTTGCGGGGAGTGGGGGGTGCAGCGGATGGTGGCATCCTTCAATTTCTCTCTTTGGAATCCGGTGAGATGAACCCAGTTCCATCCGGCCTTCACCACCGGTGCTCTTAACAACTAACGCCGGCGCAGTTTGAGCCTCCTGTGTGTGTTCCGTCATTTGGGTTTTGGCCGTGGGGGTTTTGTGGGTGGTTGGTTGGGTTTGTCTTCGTTCGTGGGGGGGCGTGGCCGGTTGATACAAGCAGCTTCATCACGGGTTTGCGTTGGTTGCGGATTCCTTTGCGTTGGTGCTCACTGCGGAATTTTGTTGAGTCTTCAATTGCTCGGCACTCTGCTCCCAGTTCTTTCTATTTCGCTGATCGGCATTGGTTTCATCTGGGCCACCACACTCCCATCACCTTCCATGGCTACACCAACACCCTCTCTTTCATCATGAATTTCGATTTTAGCAATGGTATTTTTGGAATTAAAAAAATTTTAACAGTGAATTAACAGTTTCACTAACGGAATGGACTAGTGTGTTTATTGAATTGGGGTGTCAGTGTTTTTTAAACATAAAGTGGGGTGTCAGTGTTTTTAGGCTTTCATTTTGGGGTGCCAGTGCAATTTGCTCTTAATCTTCGGAGATAGACTTCCAAATCTCGCTCTTCAAACATGATTTGGAATGCCATCTATTTTGATGTTTCTTCTAGATTGTTAGTTTATCCTCATCCCCCTGTTAATGATACCCCAATGAACAGATTCATTGTTGTCTCCTGGGGTATTAGCTCTTCTTTTCGGTCTTCCTCTTAAAGACGATGTTCTCTTGTTTTCGGTTCTTTTAATATAATTATTCATTCATCCAGAAAAAAAGGATCCCCTTTTAAGGTAAGGAATCTTATCCACAATGAACTAGCACAACATAATTTTAAAGGACTATAACTTTCAAACTAATGACTCAAATAGAAAAATTAAAAGTAGATCTTTGATCCTTGGATCGTGGGGATTCTATTGAGATCCATATTCAACCCTAAAAGGAGGGGCTGAAGAAATGACCAAAATACCCTTGGGATATTCGGCTAGCTTTGAATGCCATGTTGGGTCTAGTTTTTGGGCCCAGTTTTTTGGGGTCCAACTTTGGTTACGTCAAGAGATATGTAGAGATGGCTTCTCGAAGTTATGCTCTTTGTTGGGAACACCAGATTGAGGATGAGCATAGGTTGGAATGGTGCTACAATATTTGGAGGGAGAGATATTAGAATGGGTTTATAGGAGAAATTGGCCGGAATTCAATTGGTTAGGCTTCAAGGAAGCCCTGAAACTGAACTATGGCGTTGAACAAGCCATTGTAATACTGAGGGAGAGAGAAGACACTGGGTTCAAACAGGTTAATGGCACCTCTTGTGTCACCGTTTATGAATCATCAACACTTGAATCCATAGAAGCAGCAAAGATTGATTTCGCTGAAAATGTGAAAGGAAATTTTAGCACAATCTAGACTAGGTGCAGAGATATGGCTTACCCGAATCAATGACGGTGATGCTATGAGGGATTTCTTCATAGAGGAGGAAGAGGAGGTTGTTGGGAGTGCGGATAGGCAAAAACCCGGTTGGATAGAAGAGGAGGACATCTGGAGGGAGTGTAAACATCGGAGAAACCCCTTTGGAAGGCGGTAGAGGCGACAGAGGAGGGTCACAGTCAACACTCAACGGTGGGGAAGCCATGCTGTGATGAGTGGGTGTTTACTGCCTATTCCCCAGCGATGTGTGGCCACAACCCAAAAAGGAGTAGTGAATCAAGGATGGCAGCAGAAGGGAAGAAGAAAAAAGGGCTCTATGGGCAGTTTGGAGTCTCAATGGGCTTCTCACTAGACTGGGGGTTGAGGAATCATTGGGTTGGTTAATATCAGCTCATACCTTGGATGCATTGATGCAATGGGCCAAGGAAAAAGAATCACGCAACTGGGCCTTAAGAAGCCAAACAGACTCGACCATCTTCGAGCCCAATTTTCTGGGCAATGGACTGATGAGTCCGGACTTAAATCATGGGCCGTTTGAGGGATTTACTCTAAACCCAACCCAGCAGGTGGGGTATTATTTTGGCAAACGGGAGCCCAGGAAATTTACAGCCCATTTGTAAAATAGTGTCGAGGGGCATTTGTGGAACATCACTGTTCCTCTTTTTTCTTCCTTCAACTTCACGCCTGTGGAGCCGAGACTTTCAACCACGATGGAGGGATGGGGATATCTGCCGGAGAGAGCCAGCGGAAGATGCTGCTCTGTCAGTCTCCTGTCGGTATTGATGCTGGGCAAGTGGGTGACTCTTATGACTTGGTTTGAGTCTGCGACACTCTGTGGTTTGGTCAAATTTCCCGATTGTACTGATCAACCCAGCGCTGGGATTGAGATCAGCAGGGGCTTTCAAAATAATCCTCCAAACCTGCACAATTGGGAGCCACTTGGAAAGGGAGCACACCTTCAACTGTTGCTTTTGTCCGAGGTACAAAAGTGGTGGATTGATTAGGGCTGAAGGATGTTAAATGAAGCTTTGGCTGTCAAAAAGTTGGATTTAGACCCCTTGAATGCTGATGATGCGGGTGGAGCATTTCCATCCATTAATCACCCCCCATGCCTGTTCCAAGCAGGATTAGAACATCGACTTGCAAGATTAAAAGTTTTTCCAAGGCTTGCATTTGGTACGAGCCGTATGGCGTTGACTCAGGTGGAGACAAGTTTCCGCACACAAACTGAAGCTGATACAGGGCATTTTAGAGGCCTGTTCCTTGGCTCATTGCTTGTTACTACAGCAGCCCCTATTGGTATGGAGGTCATGGTAACAGCTATAGGTTACTGTATAAATCGATTACGCAAAGGCGTTTGGACATCTGTTGCATCTTTTGGAAATGGGTCTGCTGTTGTGGGCCTCTGAGAAACATTGCAGAAATGGCATGGCTGTGCGCAAACATGTGAAGACCAAACTTTAAATTTTCCTTTACCTTGAGCCTTGAGGACAAGGTTAATTTCAAGGGGCTGGTAGTGTTAGGGCCCCAGGATAAGGCCACATGGAGGAGAGAGAGGGCTACTATTGGTTGGGGGGTTATAAATAGGGGAAAGTTGTGAAGAAAGGATAGGAGATGTTTTATGTGAGCATTTGGTCAGCCTATGGCTGAGGGGCAGCATGGTATGCTGTCGGGGTGACTGGCACCATTAAAACCAGATTATTCGGGTTAATATCTCGGTTTGATATCAGTTCTTGTATTCGATTCACGGGTTCTTGTCAATTTTGCAAAAAATAGAAATGTTTGATGAAGCAGTTCAGACAGTCAATTGAAACTGGCCTGCTCTATTATGTTCATCTGTACTTTATCCTCCTTAATGTTTCCAGACATTGATCTTAACATCCTTATCCATGCTATCCATAGGTTCTCAATATGATACTTATCAACTGACATCATTCTGCTAGATACATCATAGCCAGTTGTAAAACAGCTCTATTTTTTTTCAACTGTTAAGGTTTACGTATTCACCTAGCACTACGGACACCCTGCCCACTTCATCCACCTGGCTTTAATTCTCTATGAATCGTCAGCCTTTGTATCACATTCTTTATTTGTGATTGACCCTAGTTATGTTAAAATAAAAAATAAAAAAAATAAAAATAGTCATCTTGCAGTTGCTAACTATATCAGTATCCGTCATTTGAAAACTCACTAAAATTACACATCATTACTTTGTCTCCATTCTAACAATCTTAAAGCCTCTTATTTCCAAGGTTGATCTTCATAGCTCTAACATAATGTTAATCCTCTATTTTGTTTCATGCACCAAAATGACATCATTGGCAAAGACCATACACCATGGACTCATTTTGATCGCTTTTGGTTCAGTTGTTCTTGACAAGTGCAAATAAAGAGGGCTTAAGGTTGGCCGTGATAGTAATTGGGAGTTCCTTGTCCTGCCTCACATAGATCTCACACTATTTCACCACTCCTTCGTATCTTTAATCGCATCCACATACTCCACACTTTTTCCTTACTAGAACAAAAGGTGTACCCAATGCAGAAAGCTCCCACCACTATGTGGTCTGGGAAGGATCATAATGTCCTGACTCACATGTTTTAATTGTGATGCAAAACAGATCTTATTCGATTGTGGGCTAGAGCTTACCTGTTAAAATACGAGCCAGAGCAAAATGTGAGGGAAGGATCATTTATACTGATATAGACGAGAGCATTTTATCAGGCAATGAGGACACTCTGAGCACTCCATTGGTCATGTACCAATTTTCCTACGGAAATACTCATTTGCACCAAAAACCTCAGGTTCACCTAGTAACAAGCTATTGCAAGTGGGATCCACAAGCTGTTCTCTAGCATCAGCAATCCAGAGAAACAGTGGATGGCTGATCTCTAGAATGTCTCCACTGGTTAAGTCAGAATCCTTGGTCTAGTAGGATGATGTCCTTATCAACTGCAGAGCCATTTTTATCTTGAGATATAGCAGCATTTTGATTCCTAGTTGGTTTATAAGATTCTCAAAACTTCAGCAACTTGTGAAACCCCCCACCCACTCTTTGTTGGCAAGAGTATTTGATGAATTTTCTTAAATTGTTTTAGGGTTTGAAAACAAAAAATATTTAACTAACAGTAAGTGATATGACTTAAGCAGAACATTGCATTTAGAGCAAATTGCACTAGCACCCCAAAATGGAGGTCTTAAAGCACCGACACCCCCACTTTATGTTTAAAAAGCACAGAGACCCCAAAATTGGATTTTCATTGGATATATTTGTCAAATTTATCATTGAAAATAGTTAAATCATTGTTTATTTTAAAAAATATTCCCATAATAAACTGTCTAAAAGGTTTTCAGCGATAAATTGGACAAATATATTTAATGAAAATCCAAATTTGGGGTCTCTGTGCTTTTTAAACATAAAGTGGGGTGTTAGTGCTTTAAGGCCTCCATTTTGGGGTGCCAGTGCAATTTGCTCTTGCATTTATAATGTATGAGTACACAACTATAATGGTTAAGATAATTTAGTCTGAAATTTGAATAGGTGATGGTTCTATATTGGATGCACTGCATTGCTTGCTATCAATCTTTTCTATACTAATGAGGCTAACCCTCTTTCAGGTTTTATCCTTTAATTCCTAACTTTCTTTTACCAAAAAAAAATCCTAACTTTCATAAATATAAGGGTAGATTCTTGTTTGAGGTATTGATTCATCAGTGGCATAATGGTAAAGGTGCATTTTGAATTGCGGAAATTGCTTCAGAAGAATGTTGGTGCAGAAGTTGCTGCCTCAACCAGGATTATCTATGGAGGTACCTGTTTTCTATCTGCCACCGGACTTGCAAAAAATTTGTGTTTTGTTCAGTAGGCAAAATAATCATTATGCAGACTGCAGAGTACAACTAGATTTTCCTCCTTAGAAGAAAGGATTTTCTTATTGAAACCCTTAAGGTGTCAAATATTCGTAGCCTTAATTTCTTTTTCGTATTTTAGTATTACACACTTATTTCGCTTCTGATGAGGGTGAAACTTTTACTTCTCATATGTAATAGAAAACTTGCCTGACAAAACCTCTTGGTCATGATATAATGATAAGTTATCTTAAATTATTCTAAAAACTCTTCTATACCCCTTACTGAAAGAACTTTTCACAGTTAGACAAGAGGCAATAAAAAGAGGTGTCAAGTTCTAAATGCACCTATAAATTTGGCACTGGGGGCTGTAATTTCAAAGAATAGGTATCAACTAGATTACTGATTGGGAATTGTAACAAGTACAGGATAGGATGTATAAGTAAAATCATATCAGGAAAATTATCATCTGATATGTCGAAGTTGGGTGATTGTTTAATTGATTGCGCTTATGGATAGAAGGTATTTTTCTTTCGTTTTGGAATCAGATATCCAAATCCTAAGAGAATTAGGAATGGGGACTCTTTATTAGAATAGGACAAGAAGTAAAGCAGATGGAAGAGGAATAAGATTAATTGAGTTGAACTGGGAAGGAGTCAAATTAGATTAATAGGGTGGCAGAAATTTCTCCAGATTAGGGTTTTGGAAGAGATTATAATTCTTCTTTTTTTGACTAGGACAACAATATAGCAGATGGAATGGTATAAATGGAGTTAATCTGTGAAAAATTGGTTAATGGGAGTCAAATTAGATTAAGAGGGTGGCCTGACTTTTTCCAGGTAAGTGTTTTGGAAGAGAAATGTGACAATTTGAACAGGAGAAAGAAGAAGAATGATGCCATTATGAAAGAGTTTACATGATTAAGACAATTTCAGACTCGTACTGTGATTCCTGTATTAAAATCGTTCTATTTTACTGCAGGTTAATGTTTGTAATTTGAATGAAACATACCCAGATCATACCTAGTTGTGAGGCATTGGCCTTGAGCTGTTTGGACTTACACTCTTGTAATAAAGAGTGTGACCCAAATGGTACAAAAGCCTAACAGAACAGGCATAAGGGAGGAGAAAACATACTACAGACGAATTATGAAATGAAATCACATTAACCAAAGAAGTGGCTAAAGAAGAAATCTATAAGTAGAAACTCTAATTTTTTTCCACATGAGGAATCTGTAGTCAACATTTATAAAGTGTATTTCTTATGATCTCAGGTTCAAGCTATTGAAAGATCTCAGCTCAGTTAAACCTGACTTAAATAAAATGGGATCAGACACAAGAGCTCTGTTTCCATTTGACTCTATTTAAATTCATATTTATTGTCAAGCCAAGCCATTAAAGTCTTTATTCAGTACTCATCAGGTCTGAAGGTTTTCCAGACTTGAGGATCAAAATACCCTTGTGGGTTCTTATAATTTTATCTGCCCCTCATATTTTGGCATGCCTGGAAAATGGCATCTGTGTTATCCATCACGAATCCAGCTCTCCGGTGGCTGCCAATCAAGAATATTGCACCTGGCTACTAAGGGGGTGGAGCTCAAATGTTGAGGCATCCACCCCTCCAATTGATTTTGTAGCACATCAAAATCAGTACTCCCCCCCCCCCCCAAAAAAAATCTTTTAAGTTGGAATGGCTTTAGGGTTTTGAGGGGGATCTTCTGGTCTTTAAACAAAATTAAGATATTCATGAAATAACATTTGATTTTTCAGTCTTTGTTTTATTAAATTTGTAAGGTTCTTCTTGTTTTTTCTGTTTTGTTAATTGTTCATTAGTTCATCTTCATTTGGAACTGTACTGCACTATTAATGGCCTGGACTTTCCATGATTTGGTAGGTCTGAATTTTTTTCCAATTCATTGGTTTCTATGTGCTATATAGGTTCAGTAAATGGTGCAAACTGCAAGGAATTGGCAGCACAACCTGATATTGATGGATTTTTGGTTGGTGGAGCTTCTCTAAAGGTGATTAATACCTCTCATAAGACGTTCACCTTGAGGGGAAAAACTAACTCTTAGGAGCAGAATATTCTGCAACCTTGAATTGTTCTTTCTTGGGTGGTTCATAGATTGTTTTGTCCCCTTTGTTTTGTTGGTTGTCTTTGCGACATAATCCTGATGGTTCTATTTTTTATTCCCTTTTCCCCTTTTTCAGCCCGAGTTTGTTGACATTATCAAGTCTGCCACAGTGAAGATAACTGCTTAAGCCTTGGCATCAGGTAGACATGTTGGGAGACCACAGGTTTGTCGTAAACAAATACATTCAAGGAAATGAGTCCTGTGTAGGGCATTAATGTGTAAACTTTAACATAAACCACAGCTGGTTTCTGATGATTGAGTATTCATAAAATTTGATCCGTATTTGTTGTTGTTCTATAAGGGGTGCATGCTTTATTTCAATGTAATACTTCTCCCCCCCCCCCCTTCTAAATTGAATGTGATTCTGGTGCATGTGGCATCTGTTTTGGGTATAGAAGTTGATGACATGGAAATTCTGCCTGTGCTCCTTTAACCTTGCAATTAGATATGTGATAGTTAAAAAGTGTTTCATATGTGATGTAGCTTTTTCTTTTTTGTGTTAATTATGATGTTAAGCTTAAAGTTCATGGAAGAAAAAATGCCGGCCTTGATTGTTAGTTCATGAAGGCATGAGCCAGCAGTGTCAGATTCCATGGTTGTTATTTTGTTAGCACATACTGTAACGAGTTTGCCTGCCATCAAATTTGTGCTCGGTACTGTATAAGTAGAGGAATTGACAATCATGCATGCTCTGGAAGAATAATCGACTGTTTTTTCTTTAGGGAGAAGCTCTGCTTGGTCTGGAATCTATATATAGAGTTCTAAATTCTACTTAATTAAATGCAAAAAAGAATATCATATAAGATATAGACGGTTAGGTTTATTCTAGGTGTGTTAATTAAAAATAAATGATTTAATATTTAACATAGAAATCAGATTTAAAATTTTCCAATCCGATGGCATTTAATACAACTTGTGTAAAATGCAATCTTTATGAGATATAAGTCCTTAATTTCCTTTACTTCTATCAGCAGGGTTGATGTGTTGTGCTCTCCAGGAAAGAATTACTCAAGTTGGAGAGGAGGAGAAACTTGAGAGAATGGCCTTCGCAATTGCAGATTGGTCTCCAGGCAGGGAACCTTGTCTAGTAGAACTAGTAGGAGACTAAAGCGCAGGCAATGGAATACAGAATAAGGGCCCTCTAATTAAACCATGGACGGATATTGGTGGAGATAGGGCAGGTCACTTGCATTTATGCAACTAGCAGCACAAAGGGAGGGGTTGGAACTTTTTGCACTGGGAGGAGAGATGCAGATAAATACATGCTGGCCACTGCGCTAGCGTGTTCAGCCATTACCCATGATTCTTCGAATTGTTCTCACCCCATTTGGATCCAGATCCTCTCTGCCCAAGAAATTTTTGGTTTTTTGTTTTTTTTTTTTTATTTTTTAAGGGCGTTTCAAAAAAACAACCAAAAAAACACAAGGTGAAAAAGAAAAAAATTTAAGTTATTAACCCCCGCTTGACGCCGGAGTGAGATAGGGGATGATTAAATTAAGCAGGTCACGGGGGGGGGGGGGGGGGGGGGGGGGGGGGGGGGGGTTTGCATGGGTTATTCAGTTTTTATTATAACATGTTACTTTGTTTGGTTAGAAAGAATTAATATCACCATGAACAAGAATAAGCCCAACCCAAACCCAGTGCTCAAGAACATCTCAAATTGGGTTGTGGAAACCACACCAATTCAGCGAATGACCAGAAATATATTAGGGAAAGTCCATGTAGCCAGCATGATTAGAAATAATATGTTTATGGAGTGTAGGGAGGTGATGCTTACTTCTAAAGGCGGGCAAGTTGAAAAAGATGGACGAAATGAAGGCGCTTCTTATGGCTTTACAAGTAAGAGTTGAAAAATCGTACCTCCAGCACAGTTGTGGTGCAATCTTCAAGGAGTATCTCAACTACTACCTAAGCTTGAAGGTAAACAATGGCTCATACATTTGCTATCAATTTTGACAAACCTGGCTAGGAACATAAAGGACCAACTTTTTGTAATTTAAAATCCCCCACCTTGCTGAACTGTTTTGCCAATCTAACTACCCATGATTAGAAACGACATTAGCTATAATTGCTGTTTGAAGTTCTAATAGATGATTTTTGGTTTTTTCTATAAAAAGAAGAGAAAAGAACAGTGAGGATTGGACTGGGTCCTTCCTGACCATAATTTGTTTTTGTCCCATCTAATTAAACTTGCCATTGTGGTTTGTTTTTTTGGCCAAAACAAAATGACCATTGTGGTTGGAGTAAAGTGGCTTGCCTTGCCAAGAAAATACCTTCTAGGCTTCTAGGCTTCTAGGTCCATGGTCCCATTTGAGAGAATCGGGTCCAGAAGAGATAGTTGACCATATGGACCAGAAGAAATATTCTCTTGTCATCATTTGGTTGGAGGATTCGAAAAAGCACAGCTCACGGCACCTTTCAACATGCAGGGCTTAGCGTGTGGAAAACTAGTTCCAAAAGAAATATTCTCTTTATCATTTTGTTTTGGACAAATCAAAAAGTAACCTTTCAAGATCACATCTTATTCTTTCCATCATTTTGTTGGACAAATCAAAAAGTAACCTTCAAGAAACATCTTCCATCCTTAACCCCATGCATGTGCATGTGTGACTAATATTGGAATTGGGATTTGGATCATCAGACTCTCACCCAAATAGTTTAAGAATTACCCCAGCATGCTTTTGCTAATGTGGAAATATTAGGGGTGCCAGTTTCGCCCTGATGGTCCTAATTTGTCTTAAGTCCGTTCGAATAGGGTTTGAGTTTAAGATTTTGATCCTGAAGGTAGGTTAGGGTCAAAATACTTTGGCTTTGATCACTATGGCCAAGGGCGGGCCTGAGAGTACTCTTTGGCTCGTGGGGCTTGTCTCGACCCGCCCTTAATTTTTTGCTTTGACTTTGACTTTAATTTTGGTTCTAATTCTAGCCCTAGTCTTGATCTTAATTTTGTTCATGATGCTTGATCTCAAAGAATTAGGAACATGGTGTAGGATAAAGCCAATTAGAGCCAGAGTTAGGGACAGAGCCAATTAGGACAGGAATGAGCTTGGCTTGGCCCTGTAGAGTTTAGAGTCAAGGACAATAATCTTTGGCTTTGAATTAGGGTTAGGGCAGGAATATGCTTAGATTAGAGTAATATAGGACTGGATTTGGGATTGCAAAAACCCGACCTAGCCCGACCCTATTGCAGCCCTACTTATGATCCATTGTTTACGGTGTCTGCTTTTTTAGGCTGTGCTCTTCTGAAAAATTTGAAGTCATCTAGAAGAAGCCTTTCCCCTACCGGTGCCTATTCAATTCTTCTGACGTTGTTGCACCAGACTCCTTAATTTACCTGGTTCAAGAATAGTCATACCGTATCCAATAGTATTATTCTCTAGTTAAAAAAAAAAAAAAATTCAAACCATAAAATATAATAATCAATGAGAAAGTAAAACCAATCGTAACTACCAATTTCAATTTGAACTTTGTAGACAAGTGTCTTATTGGTTTGTTATGAATAACAGTAAAGAATTGAGATCCATCCATGGATGGCAACCACTGTTTTCAATTAAAAGAGGAAATTAGATCCAATCAACAATAATAAAGAATTGAGATTCAACTTTGGATGGCAACCACTCTTTTCATTAAGAGGAAAAATCAGATCCAACCAACGGTACCAACCATTTCACACCCTTAAAATAATAACGAATGCGAGAGGGTAAAGAGGCAGGGCTTATGGGTCAAATTTTGATAACTGCGTCACATAATCATAGCCTTTTTAAATAAAATTGTATATAATAAGGATAACTTCCCTACCTCTTCTAACTATTTTTATGTCAATATTTATATATAGGAAGAGTAAGGTGATATTATTATATATACCATTAAGAGCATCAAATGATAAATTTGATTCGATTTTACTTAAGAATAAATGAGATTATAGTTAAAACTATTTCAACAATTAAGAAATGGTGTTTTTTGTTTTGTTTTGTTTGGGGTGGACTGTGGAGGGAGAAGAAAGAGCACAGCAAGGCCACTTTCCAGGCCAGGCTTCCTTGAACGTCGCAGCGAGTTTCCAGGCTCTTTCTCCTCTCTCAGGGACATTTTCACAAACACTTAGCTGGCCGGCTTGGGCTTGGGCTTGGAGCACGTGTGTTGTTGTGACTTGTGCATGCTTACCTCGTCTGAACTTGACCGTCTTTTCTTTTCTTACCCAAAATAATAAAAATTAAAAATACATAAATAAAGCATTGAACTTTTCATGCCAGCTGGCATCTTAGGAAAAGGGGGGAATCCCCGTACATTCGTACTCTATTATTAATATTTTTGCTCCCGTTAACCCAGGCACGTGCAAAGTCTCTATGACAGAAAGAACTGATGGATAGAGCGAGTTTTTGGTAATAAAAAGTAAAAACACATTCACAGTTAAGTGAGTGAAGTGACTGGTGATCCTAGTTAATTCGGTGGAAAACATATTTCAGTGTTTCTTGCTTAGAATTAGAAAAATTGGCTCAAAATTGTGAAAAAAAATCCTTGTGTTTCTTATGATTTTCCAACATAAATTGGAATTTATAATAAAACTCATTATTCCTATATCAAAAAAAAATGAGCACTCAAAAATGGGCAGTGCTCAGGAGGGGACACGTTCGCATCTCCTTGTTATAAGAAATAGGCATTGCTCAGGAAGATATGTTTGCATCTCCCATTTAGCTTGTGGGACTGTTTATTACAATCTTTTGGATTTCAATATAGAGTTAAACTCTACACTAGCATTCCTAATCGAGAGAGAAAGAGGGGATTTTTTGGCAGGGAGTGTTAGTCGGTAAGAGAGGGTTGGAGTGGTTTTCAGCAGTGATGTTTCGGTAAGGTGTAGATAGAAGATGAGTGAAAGAAGACTTAAGAATTAACTGTGAGAGAATTAAAATAGAGGTAGATTAATCATTTTAAATATTTTAAGCAAAAAGTTAAGATAATTGTGTAATTTCATAATCTATTTTAACTGTACATAACTTGTAATTTATATGTGGATGATACCATGCAATTTATAAAGTAATAGTGAATGATCAAGAATTTTGCTCCAAATTTAACAGGTGTCGTGTAATTTGTTCTAATAGAGCTCTTCCATCCCTAGAAAGAAGGGGACACAAATTGAAATTGGAAGAAGAAGCCTAGAGCTGGATTTGAGAATCAAGATAAAATCCATAATTATTTCAAGTCCCTAAAATAGAAACATTGGTGGATTATCTCATCAAAAGGCTCCTTATTCTTTTGTTATGTCGCGCTAATATGATGGTAAAGTAGGTAAACTTCAATCGAAGCCGTAGAAGGAAGAAAAATAGGATGGGATCCAACAAGTTGCCAATCGTGCGGTGCGGTGCACTCTGTTCTCCGGCTCGGAGCCGAGCGGCGAAGGGATAAATAAAACGGATAAGCTCGTAGCTTGCGCGGGACCAACCCGCCATTAATGCCATCACGTTCTCTCTCTCTCTCTCTCTCTCTCTCTCTCTCTCTCTCTCTCTATTAGTTAGTTGGTTAGAGTCTCTGCTAAAAGCTGGAAAGAGAAGAAACGAAATGAAGCTTTAGCGAAGTCAACTGCCTCGGTTAGAAGAAAATCTAACCTAACGAAACTCCACAGTCCTTACGAGAAAAAGCTTTTTTCCCTTTCTTAAATTTTTTGAGTTTCTTTTTCGCTGGATTGCTACCTTCTTTTCGTGTTCGATTTGGTGTCTCTCATCAGCAGTCAAATTGAGGAAGCTTCTCTTCTCTATCGATGCTTGGATGACACACACCTAACTTTACAGAAAAAATTAAAGTTTGTGTTCACACTGGATCTGCTCGCTCTGCCTCACGGATCTGTTTCCACTTTCCTTCTATTCCTACCGATATTCAGATAGGAGGAAGTTGGAAATAGGGGACACTTTCTCCTGTGTTTTTTCTTCATGGGAGCTTGCTGGAGCGCTCGGATTGCTGAGAGTCCTCTCCACACAGGTATTATTTGTTTCCTGAATCTTTGTTACTGTCAACAGCATTTTTTTGCTTCAAATGCGAGTGTTGATCAGTTTAACGCGCTGATTATACTTTCTGAAAGGAAAAAAAGAAAGAAAAAATATCTCTCGATTGCCCTACTTGAGCTGGATCTTTTTCTTCGGGTGTCTGGTTGATGAAACACTCAATTCCGTCGCCGTCCTGATTCAGTTCGGTGGTAGCATGTGATTTTGGGTGGTTAAAGTTTAACAAAATAAAAATTTCCGGGGGTGTCTGTGATTTTGGCACCATTTCTCCCTGAAATGACGGTTTTGTTCTGACAAGCTCACCATGTATTCAAATTTTCACTGGAAATCTTGGGAGTCCGTCCCGGTATCTGTCTTTGGAGAAGTTTTCGTATGTTGAAGACGCACCTTTTTTTTTTTTTTTTTGGGTTTAAATGGTATGTAGAAGACTTGTTCGTTATAAGGAAGCACCAGTTAGTTTCGGCAAGAACATTTATTGTTTCAAATGATGAATTTTCAAATATGAATGTTCTCGTTGATCCTGTTGCAGGGGTGAACTCAAAATATGGTGGCAAAGGAGGAGTTGATCCGAGTGTTGCAAGTAGCAAAGTCTCGTCTGATTCCGTGCCTTCAATCCTTCGAAGTGAAGGTGAGATTTTGCAGTCTTCCAAAGTAAAGAGCTTTACTTTTAGTGATCTCAAAATGGCTACTAGAAACTTCCGGCCTGATAGTGTCTTGGGAGAAGGCGGCTTTGGTTCGGTCTTTAAGGGATGGATAGATGAACATACGTTTACGGCCACCAAGCCTGGTACCGGCATGGTTATCGCTGTCAAGAAGCTCAACCAAGAAGGCTTACAAGGCCATAAAGAATGGTTGGTGAGTGATCCTTTTTATTCATTCGGTGCGTGTCTTGTATTATATTTTCCTAGTTAAGCCTGTCTACCCGTAATCTCTGCAGTTTATCTTTACATGCCATATCTCTTGTTCTCTTCTTGGAAATCTCAGGCTCTTTATATGCAATGAAATCTTGAAATTTTAGTTTGGGGGATTTACTTTCTTCTCAATTATACCTGTTACTCTACAGGCAGAAGTTAATTATTTGGGGCAGCTCTATCATCAAAATCTTGTAAAATTGATTGGCTACTGCTTAGAAGATGAACACCGATTGTTGGTATATGAATTCATGCCTCGAGGAAGTTTGGAGAATCATCTGTTCAGGAGTGAGTTTCCTAATATCCTTTAACTGTTAACTTGATAGATTCTCCAACCGTCCTTACCTTTTCCCATTGGGGGTCAATCATGCTTTCACGAAGAATTTTTGTAATTGTTTATCCTTCTGCGGCTCATGGATTTAGCTATTTCTGAAACAGGGGGTTCTTACTTCCAACCACTTTCTTGGAACCTTCGGATGAAAGTTGCTCTTGGTGCTGCCAAGGGGCTTGCGTTTCTTCACAGTGCTGAAGCAAAAGTCATATACCGGGATTTTAAGACTTCTAATGTTCTCTTAGATTCGGTAGGAAATCTGGGAATCCCTTTTAAAATGTTCAAACATTAATATTGGCTTCCCTAGACCATTACTAGCTAACTCATAATTTCTGTCAAAAATTTAAATTTTTTTTTTGCAGAAATACAATGCAAAACTATCTGATTTTGGCTTGGCAAAGGATGGTCCTAGTGATGATAAGAGCCATGTCTCCACTAGGGTCATGGGGACCTACGGATATGCAGCTCCAGAGTACCTGGCTACAGGTATTCAGTTCACTTTTCTTTGTTTGTCTTTCAATATGTAGGTCTATGTGCAAATTGTAAAGTATTTTATGGATCTTGTAGATCTGTCTAGCTTCTACCCTTTTTATTTTTATGTTTCTTTTGTTGGTGTGGCAGTTGATGTGCCTGACAAAGGCTGGCAAAAGAAAGACCACAACTAGTTGGGTCACATTGGTTCTCTGAGTAAATGTCACCTGTTTTCTTGGACAGGTACTTGTGTCAAACCCCCTGGTTTTAGTCTGGAAATCATGGGTTTGACTTGTATTTACTGAGTTATGCATACTGGTTTTTTGGTGAAAACTGGATTGCTCATAATCAGCATAACTACAATTGCAAATTTGGAAGCTTTGTAGATTGAGATCAATTTATCCAAATGTGTAAACCCCAGCCCAACTCAGCTTCATAAGCATTTTGGGGCATTTTTTGGACACCAGTTTTTCTTCTAGTGCAGAATAAAATAGAGCAAGTCCAGCAGATCCATGATTTAGGAAAAAGAAGTTACACTTTTATGTCAGTACCTCTCAAAATCTTCGGAGTTCCATTCCAATCCAGAGTCTAGACCTTGCTTCATCTGTTGTTTTCACATGAATGGATTTTTGTGAATCCCATCGTTAAGTTTATCCTTTATGAATAATCTTATATGGCACATATATGTGTCATCTCCGGTTCTAGTCTCAGAAGAACAAGTTTGGTCAAACTGATGTCTTGCAATTGGATCTGCATGTTAAGATGAAGGTATTGATTCTTTTTACTGAAGGATAGCGTTAGGTGGAATTACTAAACATGCATGATTTATCTGTGTATATGAGTGTGCCTGAGTCCACTCACATGTGATGTATTTACCATGCTTCACAGGATCTGCAAATCTTCTTGTGTATTGCTAGACTTGATCTCCGAGCATTATATATTTTTTAACTATAACGAGATATTTCCTGCATATATGTACTGTGCACGACTGATCACTTTGGAATGCCCTTTTGATCTGAGTTTTTGTTCTTCTGAAGGTCATCTAACTGCTAAGAGCGACGTATACAGCTTTGGGGTTGTTCTTCTGGAAATGTTATCTGGCCGACGAGCTATAGACAAAAACCGGCCATCTGGAGAGCACAACCTGGTTGAATGGGCCAAACCCTATCTTACTAATAAACGTAAATTTTTCCGTGTTCTAGACACCCGTCTGGAAGGCCAATACTCATTGAGTGGAGCCCTGAAGGCTGCAATCCTTGCTCTTCAATGCCTATCCATAGACCCCAAGTTAAGGCCAGACATGGATCAGGTGGTAACAGTATTGGAGCAGCTTCAAGACTCCAAAGATGCAAGTAGTGAGAAAGGGAACCACCCAAACAATCAGGGCCGCCCTACAGTTGGTCCCAGGCCACGTTCAAGAAGTACAGAGGAAGCTCCTAATGGGAAGGTTTCTTATCCCAGGCCATCAGCTTCACCCCTTTACACATGACAGCAAGCAAAGGGAGGCAAAGGGAATTTAATTTTCCTGTAGTCTTTTGTAGTGAGAGAAACGCACGTCAGATAATATGTTAGTCAACCATGGCTCCAGCAACTGCAATGCAATGTGGTTACTTCTTGTATCAGTTCGATTAATGTACAGTTTTTTCGGGCTAATATACCGGAAGTCAGCCATAGGTAAAATTGAAGTTGTGAATAGAATTTAGAGATTATGAGCAAATTAAGAGCTGGGATTTATCAACATCTCACCAAAAATATGAAGGGTCGGCTTGGATCGCAAGGTTCGCTTTTTATCTTGGGAATGTGAGAAAGCTCCTTTTCCGAAGCTGGTTTCTTACGTATGCGTCTCAAATCTCAATTGATCTCGTTTTCCTATACTTCTACTGATCTCGTTCATGTATTATTTTGTGCCATTTTTTGAGAATTCCCGTGACTTGAAATCACTCGAACGTTTTCTTGGCTACCCTTACCTGTGGCCCGAGATGAATGTCGACCAAGCGCCACGGATTCATGCTAGTCGTTGAGCACCTCACAAGATTTTTGTGTATGTAGGGCGTCTTATCTCTGCTGCCCTATGAGCTTTCGCCATGAAGTGTAGCTCTTGTTCTGTGCCTAGCCCCAGATCCAAACTATGAGAATCATCAACGGCTAATCTTGACAGTTCTTTTTTGACACCTACAAAATTGAAAATATGGCAACACTTGTTCCAGTACAGAACTTTGTACGGGATCAGAATCCCTACCCTGCATCCCTCGGCAGCTCAGCTTACAAGTTTATGAAATGTACACACTGAAGTGGATAGATACTAAACATATTTTCAGTTTGTATTTTTTTTTCAGACAAATTTCATGGGACTAATAAAAAAAAATTGATACAAACGCACATGAAATTAGTATAGGAAAGATGCAATTGAAGGGTACATCTAAGGTTTTATGCGATAAAAAAATCCCTGTAAAACTGCAAGAGAAAAATTTTGTGATTGAACCGACTTTAATATATTGTACACTTCTTTGAGCTATTAAAAACATCATATAAATGTTCTTAATGTAACAAAAAATGAAGATTTTGAAATACTAGCCTGGCAAAAACCAGTAATGACAATATTTGAATGATTATACTAATACTAGTTTAGACATAACTCCGGCAAAATGATGAGCAAGTAAATCATTTATGATAGCACGACATGTTCAACAGAGACGTTTAAATACCCTCATCCCTCGTTTAGAAGAAATAATTAGTACAGATGGAAGCAACCTTTTAGCTAAAGGCAAACCTAAAATAACATCACAAATGATGACAAAAGATATACATGACACAGGCACTAAATCCAATATGACCTCAAATAAAATATATTAAAAGATAACCGACCCCACTTGCAAAAATTTGTTCTTATTGTAGACAACTCAATTACTGTTTTTCTTTTTAGGGGTAAATGATAACTCACTACTGCCTACGGCGGAAATGCATCAACCGCATGACCACCAATATAGCCATCAAACTGAGCCATTGGTCCCAGTGAAATGTCATGCAGGATTATCCTCTAATAAGAATATAAGATAATCATTCACAGTACCTGACCACCAATAAAGCCATCAAGTACGCCATGCCAGCAAACACTAAATTGCTAATAGAAAACCACATTTTGCGTCTGAAATAGGTACCACAATGTATAGACTAACAAGACCACAAGAATAAATCTGAGCCGAAGCAAACGCTAGAAAACAAGGGTTAATAATAAGTACAAGCCTATATAGAGCTCGAAATGGTTGCATCCTTCATCCTCTTTAAATAAACCACATAGCTACAACACCAGATCAAGGTTCAAGTATGAACTTTCACCTCAACAACCCCCCCCCCCCCCCAAAACAACCACCAGAAAGAAAAAACAAAAAAAATAAAAAGAGGTCTGATCCAAAAGCAGAAACTGGCCATCTGTAGGGCTTCAGAAGAGGTAAGAGGAACCATATACTTTTCCTACAATTGCACATAAGACTCTGGGGAACCTCCTCCAGCTGAAAGATGGTAACCAAAAGGAAGACATCACAATGTGAAAAATGAAAGAGACCAGTTAGGCAATCAACAAAGAAGCTTAAACACTAGTGATTTCTCTGCAACTTGCCTATGCATCATCTTATCTGCTGTGTCTGGGTGACAAGTCAGCAGACCTTGATCGTGACCCAGATGGTGATCTCGATGCCGCCCTGGGGGATCTCCAACCTTCTTGTATTCCGTCCGCATCATAGTCAGGCTTCCTGCAATTAATGCATGGCAAACCAACACCAACAATAATCAACAAAGGCAATCAATGATGTTGCAAGCCAAACTACTCCCATTCAAGAGAGAGAGTGAGAGAGCGAGAGAGAGATTGTCAAGGCAGAAAAGAGTCCAGCCTTTGAAGAACAGCTAGTCTTACGGTAGTCCACAACCCACACTCCTGGTCTTTGGCCTTTGCAAATGTAAGAAATAAGTTGAATATCCATTATATCATCAATGCAGCTTAGAAACCAACCACTAGTACAGTCCATCAAAGAATGACCATCATATGTTGGAACTTCAAGAGGTATAAGATGTTGTGTGGCTTCAAGAAAATTCTTACTCATGATCTCTCTCAGCATCACCATAACCTGGTGAATATGACCGTCTCTGCAGGTGCTCATCCCGTTCTGGTGGAAGATCCCTCGGTGATCTAGAGCGATCTGGTTGCCTTGGCCTTGGGGAAATGGAGTAGCCACCTCGCTGCCTTGGTGCAGGAGAGTAAGATCTAACAAAGCAATGAGAATGCAATGTTGTTTTCAGCTCTTATCATATCAGTAGTTGGGGCACAAATTCAGATGAGATCTCAACAGCTTACCTTGAGCGATATCGGCTCCTAGAAGGTGGAGGATAACGAGGGGAGCGTGAGCGGGATACAGAACGGGAACGGGAACGTCCTGAAACATATAGTGCATAAAAAGCATTACATTTAAGGAGGGAAGAGATTAAGATAAACCAAAGGAAATTGAGACAGTAAATGTAAAGCCAAAAAACACTCCCTACTACTGCAGCTAACATTCCCAATTCATATTTTGGTTTAATGCAAGTCTTTTAACGCCTCTAACCTGGATAATACCTCCACTCTCTAGACTCCAATATAAATGCCTACAGCAAATCAATACATGTCTTTCAATATACTATTATTTGGTTGGGATTCCAATCTACTTGATCAGGTATGGTAATATGTAATTTCTTCTCCCAACACAGATAGTAAATCACCTTGAAATTTTTTTTTTATTATCATTTATTCATTTGCTATTATTGATAAAAAAAAATCCTAATCTGATCGGCACTGAATTTCTTTCTGTTATTTTTTGTCTACCAACATTTGTTTTGGTGAAAGTCTTAAACATTCAATTCCATAAAACATCGCTGGTCTTGTGATGTTTTTAACAACAGATCAAGGAATGGAATGTGAACAGGGGCGATCTCTAGGACTCACCACTGACAATACACAAACCCAATAATAGATATGTAACAGCACAATAAACTATGCCCATTAGGCAGATTACCTTTTGTAAGGTTTAATCTTCAAGGTAAAATTTTCCTTCTTTCAGTTGCATAGGAACTGTTATCTGAATTTTACCTTTTAAAAGTAATCTTCTGAAGAGCAATTTCTTTCATTTTCACCATAAAATTCCTCGTTGATGTCCACAAAAAATACCATTTCTCTGAAGAGAATTTAAAAAGTAAATAAATAAAAGATCATACCCAGCACACAAGGCTCTCGAGTTTAGCAAGGTCTGGAAACAGTTAGATGTACAAGGCCTTACTCCCCTTTCTAGAGAGGGCATTCCCAGGCTTGAATCCATGACCAAGCACTCAACAAGCAAACATTCTGAAGAGGATACCATATCTATAAATGTAGTCATGATATCTAATTCTTAAATCAAAACCAGCATAAGAGATTTGTTCACTTTCCATATGCTGTAAAGTAGATTACTTTCTGAGAAACCAAACAATTCATACATAAATTTCATTTTGTTCAATTTGTAACCAACTCGACTAGCCTTCAATGTTTCAAATTACCAAATTCTGCAGGAACTATTTCAGTTTATGAAGACTAGTTAATACAAACTAGGTGCAGTAACTGGAAATTACCATGTTTCAGTTTCAGTTCACAGCTTCCACAACATCCAACAATATTTAGGTTCAATATCTTTTCGGTCAAGCTCTTGTGCAAATGCATGGTTTCTATGAAAATTTTGACCATAATTGAGTTTCAGTACCATATCCCTAGATCAGATAGGAAATTTCCCAGAAAACCTCACTCGTCATTTTTATCAAATTACTCCAATATCTTGTAATAAAAAGTGTAGCATTTGCAATTATGAACGGTTTCTGTTCATATGTTCATTTATACCTAAAACATCTTTTAACCTCTATAATTTCTTTTTTTGGGTCAATGTTTTAAGTTTTAACCGCTATAATTGGCATGCTATAATACGTAATTTTATGCACAGCACCAACAAACCTAGATTCCAAAGCTAAAAAACAATTAAGCAGTTCTACAATGTATTTATGGCTAAAAATAGTGTTTCTTGAAGGTTCCAGGGACTAATGTGGGCATTGATACCTTGAAATCTTCAATCTGAACATCCCAAGATTCAACCGAAATTTTTCATGTTCGATAAAATGCTTGCTCTGAAATCAGAACCTTGAAACTTGCTTGCCTCACTATCTTTAGGTGAGACCAGATAAAATACTTTGTTTTAACAGCAATTTTTCATGTTCAATAAAATACTTTGTTTCAAAATCAGAACCTTGAAGCTTGCTTGCCTCACTATCTCTAGGTGAACAGAAAGAGCCTCACCGCATTCCAATAAACAAATGGAACTGCTTGTTCCAATTTCATGCCAAAAATAGTTAACAAACTCTTATCACTCGAAAGGAATAAAGACTTCTGAAAGCGATTTCACAAATTCACAATCTAATTTCTAAAAAAATTTTTAATGCAAGCTGTGAACAAAGCACCAAGCAGGTTTCAGCTTACCATAGTATGATGATCGCCGTCCTCCATACCCTGAAGCAGAAGGCCCCCTGTATGTACCACAGAACAATATCAGAAGGTAATCTAACATATTGAACCTTTTGACACAATTATTTGTAAAGACAATTTTTGGCTGCTGCAAAGGAATGGGTGGAATCCATGCGTTTCTGTGTGTGAAGACACGGATGGTGAAATTAAGGAAAAGTTACAATGATTGCAGCAGTTTGTGTTTGGTTGGCAGTATGGGATAGCTGTGACTTTGACTGTACCCTTAATTTATAATTGTATTTACCTAGATTCTCCAAATTTACATAATATGCCAATTAAAGATCCCTCTCCTACGTCTGTTGTATCTGTGCATCTCTCTTTTCCATCACCTCAATCACTGTTGTTGTAATTGTCCAAGACAAATCTGCCAACACTAAAGTTCAAAGCCTACAACTGAATCATTTTCAAGGGAAAAAGGAAGTAGAAAAGTCCTGCTTTGTAGAAAGCTCTGAAAGTAAAGTTTAAAATGGGGCAGGACTAACTATGACTGAAAACTAAAATGCAAATTTGAAGCATCATGAATGCCATCCCCATCATATCCACGAAATCCATCATCTTTTTCCTTCCCCTGATTGTGTTAATTAACTTCTCATCTCTCTCTTTTGCTTCTTACAAATCTGCATCCAGTATATTCTCCTCTTTGAGCCAACATCGGACCTGTAGATAACACCCCACCCTATCCTCCCTTTCCTATGTTTTTTGTTCTCTAATTTGTTTTACTTTTTTCCTTTGGGGGTTGGGGGGGAGTTTTGGGGGATAAAATGCAAATCTAATAAGGATCTTCTCTGGTGGGATTAAAAGAGAAAAGCAAATAGGAAGAGAGAAGGAAGCATTTTTCAGGGACCTTGAACAGTAACTTGGAAGAAAAAGAGAGAATCAATGGGAAAGCTGGTCAAACAACCATCTCTATTGCATCATATTGGTTCGGTGAACAATTCATCAAATCATGGCTTTCTTGAGCAATTAATGTATGTAGACTCAAGAGCTAAGAAAAAAATAAAATAAATAAAAACTAAAAACCAAACTAGGATTCCCAATTAGGACTACAACACAAAGCAAAACTAGGAGAAAAATTGAAGTCCAGTAAAAATAAAACTGAACTTCAGCCATGTGAATGGCAACTAGGATGCCCTGGGTTGAATCATGCTTTGATCGGTATCTACTCTTCCCTCACTTAAAACAGAAAAGTCCTCAAGTTGACGGGGTGCAACCCAAGTCTCAGCCCAAAACACACTTTGGCATCTCATGTTGTCTGAAACAAATCTTTGAGACAGGAAGCTTAATCAAAAGTTCACGTGGGAACATGAAGCCTGTGTTGAACTTCTATATCACCAGTCATGTCCAGTGGGTTCAGCAGTTATTTCTTCGACCTTTTCAAACTCTGAAGTAACATGGACTTGATGGTTCTCAATCAATTATTTTATTGCAACATTGATAGGACCATTCACTTTTTGCTTGATGACCACCAACATTGTATCAACACCAACTCATTCTCTAAGGCTTCTAGCATGTTGCACACTTTACCACAAATGCATGGTTATGTAAGCTCTCGAAAACCGAACTGAAGATCCTGGAAATCTCATTTTATATTGGACACCCCATCCCAAAATTCCTTCAAGAAACATTTCAAAGGGCTAATAATTCAAGGTCAAAAGCCATCAGAATTAAAGGATTTTGACAGGATACCAAAAAATGCAGATCAAACAAGGATCTGCTCTGGTGGGCTCGAAAAAACAGAATGATAAATAGTAGATAGATGTCTGAAAACTACATTGTGCTAGAAATTCACAGGATCGGTCCTCTACTTCCTCTCAACACAGAAATCAGAGAAGAAATGACATCTTAAGAAGGCTGTAACCTCTAAAGAGAGGAGCATATACAACATGTCTAAAACATATCTATTAGTTCTAAAAACAGAAAATGTTATTTCACTGGGACTCCAATTGGTGCAAGAGATCTGTAACTGAATATTTTTTTGAAGTGATGCATGTGCTGAGTCTCTCAGATTTGCAATATTTGGATCTTAATCTCAGGGTGGGACTAGAAAATCAATAGAAATTAACAACAGAAACTTAACCCCAAAGATTTAGAAGAACCTAATGTTAGGAACCCGATTACAGCAGTGTAGCCTTCTTCTATGGCTCACACACATTAAGTCTCTAGAATGAGTTAGACTAGCCCACAACAGTACATACACCAACTACAGGTTAAAATGTAAACAGAACTCTAATAAACACCACCCTGGCTATGGAAGGCCAGTACTCTCCTATAAGTCTCATTGCCCAAATCCAATGCAACTCTTCGATAGCCCTCTCATCCTCTCTTGACAGCAAAACAATTGCCAGTAACTAACTCCTAACTGACTCCATACCTGACTGAACATTAACTCCTACTGCCCCTGTTTTGGTTCTTCCTGGTGTAGACTCAAGTAACCAGGGGCTTAACACCTAACCACAAAGAGAAGGATATGGGAAGAAATAGATAAGTCAAAGTTGGCTCAGGAACAGTTTATTTACCCAGAACTGGAAACAAAGAGGAAAGAAGAAGAAATTGGGGGAAACTTGAAAAGGAACAAGGAAGGATCAACCAGAGAGGAGGAGTTGAATTGTGCTTCAAACAGGAGAGAGGAAGAAGATAAAACGCCAGCCAGCAAGCATACACAACAACAACCTCTAAAAATCAATCTGACTCAATCCAGTACCCATAGTGGATTATATCCAAATATATAATAAAGGGCAAAAGAATCTAAGATCTGAGACTAAAAATAGATTCCAAGTCAATTAGGACTCACTCCTTCACATCCAAAAAATAACAATGTTCAAATTTATTTTTTTTTACAAAATAAGCAAACATAACAAAGAAGAACCCCCACTGTAGCTCAATTACCCAAATTTTTTCATTAGTCTTCCCTTTCCATGATGATCACAAGCAAGACAAGAGGATGGGGAATTTAGTGTGAGTGAAATGGAAATGAAAGCCAACCAACAAAAATAACCACTTCTCCTGATTTTTCTCAGTAGTTTGTCAACTAGAGACAAACACTACTCATTGGTAAAATCACCAAACTTTTTCTCACTCTTGATCCCCTTGTCCCCGCCAACCAAATGGGTAGAATAGAATCAAGGCTTTGCAGTAGTATTTTGCTACAACTGCTCGATAAAACAGAATTGAAGATATACAGTTTACCTCGATGACCTTGACCGGGTACGCATCTCTTCTGGTCTCTTCCTGGTCTCGGCTGCAACAACCACAGTTATCTCTCTCCCAAAAAGAACTTGTCCATTCATATGATACTGAGCCTCTGTAGCATCATAAGGATCCACAAACTGCACAAATGCAAAGCCCCGAGGTTCCCTGCAAAGGAAATGCACCCAACTTCATGGAAAGTATCTAATAAAGCCCAAAAAAATACAGTTTGTGGGTTATATGGAGATTCATATTAGAAAGTTCTCAAATTGAATTCCAGCACACGAAGTTGCTGCAACATCATTTTACTTGATATGCCTTCCTTACCCATAAATCAACTAGAGTGCACTTTCACAAGAAGTTCACCCACTTTAACTTAAAAGCAATAGCAATCTAAGCTCAGTGGCTGACCTTTGGTTCTATGGTCAAGTATGAAGAGCAACTTCAAAAAATGCAAAGACTTGAAAATTCTTCACATGCTTGTAAATATATGGACTTGAAATCAACGTTGCTCCACAAATTAAATCTTCTCATGCAATCAACCTTCAATTTGACGTTCAACTCTTCCTCATCAAAACTTCTATTGATGTGTGAACTATATAATTTCTCTTCATACAGGAACATTCTTCAATTGAACAAAACTCTTTAACACCCTTCAGGAGAACCATAATTTAAGCAATGCAAAACAGCATGCCTTCATCGGGGCTTCGGCTTGTAACTTCAAACCAACAGACCCCCTGACAAATCATTTCAAAAAGTAATTCACAATGAAAAGCCAAAAAAAAAAAAAAAGACTTGACAGGAAAAACAACACCTCCCTCCCTAGTAACAACTTTCTCTATACCACTGTCATGTAACATGATCGAATATCCAGGAAAAAGGAAGTAGCCTGCAATGGGTATATTATAACTATCGATACTGACTGCTATAGCTGGATCAAATTCCACAGCTGGAGAGAGGGATTGATTTTAAATACTGGTATAAAAGAGAGGAAGCAGAGGAAAATAAAAAATAAGCTGTAGAACAGAAAAGCCTTACCCTGTGTAATAATCTTTAGGCAGATACACATCCCTCACTGGTCCAAACCTTTCAAATGGAACTCGAAGATCTTCCGGTCTGCAAACACCAGAAGGTTTTAGGAAATTATGTGTCTTATAGGAAAATAGATGGAGCTATCAATCACTTCCAAGGGAAAGTTACCTGCAATTGAGAGGAACATTTCGAACCAAAAGACTTCCATTATTCTGCTCTCTGCGTCCTCCATACCCGCCATATCCCCTACGGGGGGGACTTCTTCCTCTAACCCCATATCCTCTTCTTGGAGGACTATGATATGCTGGACTATACCTTCGCATGGTGAAGCTGTATTGAAACACTAGTAAATATTATTCCAAAGTTCCTCCTCAAAGCTTCTTCTTTTTTTTTTTTTTTTAAATAAATTCAAAAAAAAGGGAAAATCTTTTGAAAGATAAAAAAATAATATTGCAGAAACTGACTAATTTCAAGTAAGATAAACCAACTTCAGATCAGAAAATCCAACATTACGCTCCTACCAACAGTATAGAAGAACAGAGAATATGGAATATTGAACTAAAAGAAACAAAAATAATACGAGATCCATTATAAAAAGAATAATTGATAGAACAAAACAGGAATCCACTGAACCTGTGAAAATAATCCATGTTAGCCTTCATGTGAAATCAATAAAGCAATCATTTGATGCAATTAAGAAGAAACCTATCAGCAAGGAAGTCCAAGACGTAGCTGCCCTAGTCGTAGTAGCACCAGCAGTAGTATGGTAACATTTTTCTGTCCTCAGTTTTTTGCAGCCTTTTATTTGAAACTTGATTGAGCCAGCAGTTAATTAACTTCATTCTGGTACAAGAAGCAGTATCCAAGTCAAGACCAAGTGGAGGGCCAAGAGAACCCACTAGGATTGCTGCCCAGCACATTTACTATTTATTCACATTTCTTAATTGTACTTGATGGGACCAGTGACAGAATCCTAATTCTGTCCACTTGAGGGGCATAATAGGCATGTGAGATTTCCTTTTTTAGACATATGTTTATTTATATTTTAATTGAGTCCTTGTATAGATAAAGACCTCAAGTAGATTTAAGTCATGTTAGAGTAAGGCTGGGAATTCGAGTCCAACTAGGAAATTCCAGCTCCTAGTTTGTATAAAAGGACCCCTCTAGTCGATGGGGAGAGATCAGACTGAATATTGACCAAGAAGGCTTTCTCTTCAAGTAGCTTCTCTTGTTTTTGTTAGTAAGTCCTATGGTTGTCAATAGAGAACTTTAGATCCATGGCAGAGAAGGGTTTTAAAGGTGAAGTCAAAGACACCTATGGCTGGTTGAAGATCAGAGTTCAACCTTCAATACCCACCTGAGCTATGAGCTAACCCACCTTCAAGGCTCCATTCAGGTATTACTACCAGCCAACATTAGTCCCCCTTCAATTCTCTCTTATATTTCTATTTTGGAACCCCATTCCCAGGTTTGATCTCTTCTCTCCACCTCATATCAAGAACCTCTACATCTCCACAACCAGCCATAACTTCTACCTCAAATTCCAGACATCAACCACCACCATACACGATACCTTCTATCCAAACCTCAGCCCAAAGTTACCAGCCAAATCCCCAGGTCTGGTAATTCTTGCTTTTACTATCCAATTTCCCTCTACAATCATAGAAGCCTAATGTCTCCACATTCCACCATCCGAATCCATTGGAACTTGGGGATATTATTCTAGGCAGTAAGAGCTAGGCTCGATCCAAGTTTCACCCACGCAATCCCATCATTTTAAATCCTACACTAACACCCCATCATCTCTGATACTACTTCAACCCAATTAACCCAACCATGGAATTCAGAGGCCACTAGTCCGAACCCAACTGGGGGAACCCATTCAAGAACCATCCCATACACCAAACCTAAAATCAAGATTTGGGCTTGAAGCCTAGTCTAGCCTTAGAGATCTTGGAAGACTAAAGCCTAATTCAAGTGAGGCTGCATCAGCGGTTCTATCTTGGTTCATCTTCAGCTTGGTTTATATAGAGGGCATGAGATCACTTAATTTTTTCATATGACTGAAGCAACATGTATTTGGGATTTCCTACAGGCTCCCACGAATTTCCAAAAAAGCCATGTTTTATTTAGTTTCTAATAGCTTTTGAGATTGTAATAAGGAGTGAGGTTTAGGCCTAAGGTCTCCCTATTTAAATTCCCAAGAACACTACAGAATTTTCAGAATTACTTTTTGCAATGCTATTAGCTGCTATTGTCTTCTTCTCCATCATGTGAGATCTTAGTTTAGTGAGTCATATCTAAACTAGTGGGATTGACTGGAGCAGTTGATTCCCTGATGGTGTATACCCAGGAGATTTAAAACACCACTCCTTCCCCCCCCCCAAAACATTTTTGTTGAATATCAGTTTCTCCATAAACCATGATGTAATTAATCCCCACTACTAACCCATCCGACCATCAGTTTTTCCAACAAGAATTTTAATCACAGGGACACTAGCCATTAGAGTTCCTTCAGTCAGTCTCTCTTTAGAAAAACCCAACTTTCACTCAAAACCCTAAAATCAAGAACCTACTTCCACCATCAAAATTGAACATAATCTGGATAAGTCATTCTCCAGCCCCCATACTCAGCCAAGTTTCATGCTAAAGTGAAACTTACAAACTCTAGTTTCCCAACTTCAGGGAGCGCCCTAAAGATTCCTTCACCATTTTGCTTATTTAAGTTGCTAGAATCATTGAAACTCTCCGCGTGTATCAGATATAAAGTACATTTGCTAGGTATTGGCCGCGTACTAGTTGATGCTGTCAAGCATATTACCGACTCAATACTAAAGTCTCAACACCGTTCAAAGATCAGGTGACAATTAGTCCTTTCAAGGGTCTAAAACAACGAGGAGTTAATAATCGAACTACAGCTGAAACCAAACAGAGGAGCAAATAAAACATAGGTAATGCTGTTGAGCATATCTATCGACTCAATCTCCGTTCAAAAATCAGGATAAAATAATTACAGTTACAAACGGAAGAAAAAGGAACAAATAAAACAATAATGAAGAATAATGTAGGTCGAGAATCCCATCAACTGAATACATAAAGGAGAGAACAATCAAAATAGCAGGGAACAATTACAAAAAGGGATAGCATGAAAATGTTACTAAAAAAAACCCTAATCATACCCAACAAGCGCGAAGAAATCAAACGACGCTCTAGAAAGAGAACAGAACGAAAAAAACGTATGAATAGAAGAAGAAGAAAAAAATGCACCAACTAATTCAAGCTAGGTTTACCTGTTGAGCGAGAATCGAGCAGTAAGAACAAATTATGTAACTCGGATGAAAAAACCTTCACGGAACTGCAAGGTCTGAGAACAGACCCGAGTCGACAAAAGTATTTATGCCCGAAACAACTTTTCACATTTTTTATTTATTTTTGGGTCGTAAATGACATATTTGTTTATTACCCAAACAACTCCCACATTTTTTTCAAAATAGCACATTTTGCCTTTGGTCACATGATGATCAGATGATGGGCCTGAATAACGTGTATTTAATTTTTTATAAATGCCTCCTCCATCTTAATTGGAAACACGGTGCGACCTTTCTCTGCTCCAGTTCTGACAACCTACTGTTTCCTCCAGTTCATCCTTGGATTAATGACATGTGTATTATTCTGATCTAACGCACAATATAATCCCTTAAATCATTTTTCTCTCTCATTTAACCATCTCCTTCTCTAAAAACCTAAGTTTTCGCCGGCTTCTTCGTTAACTTCGTTAAATCCACAAACGAGAAAATGGAGACGCCACCCCTAAACGGCGATTCCGGTGGATCAGTAGGGCTTTTATCTGCAACTACTCCGTCAGAAAAATCAAACCCAAGTCGTTTTCTTCTCCGCCCGAAAACGCTCCATACCGAACTTCTTCTCTGGCTAATTGCTTTTGGGGTTCACCTTCTTGGTTTGAAGATGCTGCGAATACATAGAAGAAAGAGAAGAAAGACCCACATCAGAAACAGAGGTATGTGAATTTGGTTTCTCCACTGAGTAATCGGAAATGGGTTGCAGAGGATTTAGCTGGCATCTGGCCCTGGATCCCAGATATCGAAATGAAATGAGATACGTCAGGCTTCCAGAAGTTCAAATTTCAACCAATTATCAGACGGAAAAAAAAAAACTCCTAGTTCTTGTCTCTCTGTTTTCTTATCCATACTGATCACAAAATGGAGGAATCTAATGAAGAAATCGGAATTAAAATCTACAATGTTGCACCCAACCATGAGGCGACTTCATATCCTTCATATCCAGCGTCGCCAGAGGCAACGGTGCCAGCAGAAAATGGACTTAAACGAAGAGCAGTGGCAAAGGGAGTAGTTCAGAAGACACTCTCAAAGACATCAATGCTTGTGAATTTCCTTCCCACAGGAACGTTACTGACATTTGAGATGCTACTGCCTTCAGTTTCTGGTAATGGACTTTGCTCTCCTGTGAGTACAACCATGATCAATGTCATGATGGGACTATGCGCTCTCTCTTGTTTCTTTTTCTATTTCACCGATAGTTTTTCCTCAAGGGCATCTCCGTATACATCGGCAGGATTGCCGGAGTAGAAGAGGGAAAAGGCAGAGAGAGAGCCGGAGAAGAGAGAGGATATTTAGGGCTGAAATGGTTAAGTATTGTAAAATTATCAACCATTGGATTAGAATAAGACATGTGTTTATCATCTAACGGTTAACTGGAGGAAACATGAGGGTGTCAGAGCAGGAGTGGGGATAAAAATCCGTGCGACCCTCTCACAGCAATACTTACAAAGCATCTCCTCCACACTCAATATCGTGATATCGATTAATCTATTAACCTGAAATGTGATTTTGCATATAAAATCATTTTAAACCCATATGTGAAATGACCATTATACACTATTGTCCATCATATACTAATGTTATTCTGATCTCCTTTAGTCTTTTTTTTTTTTTGTAAGAATTAAAAACTTCATTCAAAGAAACTTCAAAGGAATATAGAACCACACAAAATATATATATATATATATAATATATATATATATATTATATATATATATATATATATATATATATATATATAATATATATAAATAATACGGAACACCCAAAAAGAAATACAAAAGGATAGTTGCATGCAAACACAAGGCTTGAATAGAAATCCGAAACCAATGAGAGAAATTGACCAAACTGTCATACATGCAATAAACAGGGTCATCCAAACTAAGATATGGGTCAATTCCAATAAAACTTTAGATTTGAAGCTATAATTATAGCAACAACTAATAAGTTCAAAAGATATGAAATACACATCCACCACCACAAGCGTCCAAATAGGCTAAAACATGCTGCAAAGGCGGAGACTAACATGCCGACAGGGGTGGAGAGAGAACACGCTGCAAGGGCAGAGAGATAACACGTTGTAAGGGCGGAGAGGTACACGTGTAGGAAAGTTATTCAGCAACAGTGACTTTGCCGTTGCCAACTCGATGGCCTGATGATGTGGCGGCAGAGGCTTGCGGCATCAAAACTTCCAAATCCGGGAGATTAACATCTAAATCTGGCAAGGGAATAGTCTTCCCAAATATGTGAATAGCCAAATTTGTGACCACTACATGGTCAAAACCTATGATTTCCTTATGTTCCAAAAATGAAACAGATCGATGCACATGTCCTTCCGAGCAAACCAAACCAAAACAATCAAACTAACAACACAGATCAAAGACATAGAGATAAGAAGAAGAAACAACAAAGCAAAGCAACTTTGGTGTGAAGAGAAAACCCCGGAGAAAACCCTTCGGTTGAGGTAAAACAAAGAAAAAAAAAGTCAGGGGAGAAGAAAGGAAGAACGGCGGAAAAAAGGAGAAAGAGGAAGAAGAAGAGGCAGAGAGACAGAGGTAAGAGACTGTTCGGGTTCTCTCCTCCTCAAAACATATCCTGCACTTTGTTTCTCGGAAGCTAGAGAGAGGTGATGTAGGTGAGAGGCACTAGGTACTTTATTTACTTAAACACTTAAACTCAAACAATAGTTGCCCTCAATATACTCATCGCTCACTAGTTCCTTATGAAGTGGTAGACTTAGTTGAGAAAAGGTTTTCCAACCAAGGCTCTCTTAAAGAAAACTAATCTCAAATGATTATACATGGCAAAATTTGCAAGAGGTAGCAGCACAAAGAAAAAAACAAGGCCAAGCTAAGAGAAACAAAACCGTGATTTGAAAGAAAAGCAAGTTTGGGCAACGTGAATGGGATAATAGATCTTTCCCTATCAGATTTGTTTCTGACAACCCTAAATAGTTCGGTTGAATCATCATTGTATGATTATTCTCTCCTTTCTCCTACCCTCATCAACCTTCCTTTCGATTTGCAGTTGCCCTATATATCTCCAAAGTGCCAGTGTGATTAATATTTTTATTTTTATTTTTGAGTATCATATTTGCAGGCTTGAGGAAGATGAAGCCGGTGATTTGAAAGAAAGGCAAGGCAAAGCAAATCGCAGAGGACGAGATCCCCCTTCCCCCCATCTATTGTCTTGCTACTTGCTCTACATGATTGAACCTTGAAATAATCAAATGAAGTTTACATAAATCCCAGATGAAGTTTTGAAGATAATGAGGGATTTGAAAGAAGAAGGAAGATAGAGAGTTTAGCTCCTATTTAGGGAGAATATTCTCAGAGAGCCCTAGTGAATTACAAGTGTTTAACACGTGGATTATAATGATCTAATGGTTACAAATAAAAATTTAATTTTTCTCCAAGTAAAACCCAAAAAAAACCTTAGAATCATGAACCCAATTTTGAAATCCCTCTTCACACTGTCTTTTTCTTCTTCTTTGTCGATGCCAGCAAATGAAAACGGTGTGCAAATTCATGCCTTGGTGAGGAATATTATTAGAAAACACAAAGTACCTCAGGGTTACATCCGCGATCAGATTATTGTGGGGATCTTTGCACTTCGCCCCTCCCCCGAAAAGGCCGAAACTATCCCTTACGGCCTTACCTAAATCGGTCTTGGGCATTCGAAGAAATATACCCATATCTGAAAATACGTATCGCTCGGTCTCCTACTCACCTTAAACGACGGCTGCCAGAGAGAAAGTGAGAAATCCTGCAACGTATTGACCGGTCCTGCTTCAGCTTCAAGGTACTCCATCTCCAAATCATCAAGCAGTTCTCTGTTTTAATGGATGATAGCTATTTTTTCTTTTTTGGCTTGATCTGCATTTGACTGTTTATAACTCGTTTAAAGAATTTGGTTAACAGTTCTTCTTCTTATTGATATTGAATTCGCATCATTTACTTTCTGATACTTTAAATACAAGGAAAACGATCTAACTCAGGAATTTGACTCATGGGCTAGATTATTTATCAACGATGATATTGATATAGTCATAATGAATCGAGCATGATTTAACAAACATATCAGCCACCATGAGAATTTTAGGAACACCACGGAGATGAGTTGGGGATGTGGATCGGACCAACAATCAGAAGAGAAATTGATCAACCAATCAACCAAGCGAATTAAAAAGAAATGACAGGAAGAAAGGAAAATGCAAAGTGACGAGGTTGTACTGAGTAGATCGGCTGCAAAATAGATTAAAAAAAAAAAAACCAGTGTTTGCAGCAGAAAGATTTGTCTTGTCTGTGGAGAGATCAGGAAGTCGAACAGCTAGGCTTGGACAAATTTGGGTGGACTAATTATTGAAAAGCAACCAATCGGATTACAACTAAAGAAACAAAGGGAAACAAAATCGACCAAAAGTTAGCTGATTATCCCATTTAGCAACTGAAGCCCCAACAAAACATGGAGCTGTCTTGTTTCTAATAAATTGCAGATACTGAATCTAACATTTCACGAAGTTATAATCTAAGCCAGCCTGTCTTTTTGTCTGAGTTTACCATCAGTTTAAAAATTGTGACTTACATTCACTGCTGAGGTGTCTTTGTTCTATTTTTACGAATTAAGATTGAGCAGAATTTCACTTAGTTATGAAGGCTGCAAACTTAATATGATTTATGACGTATTGCAAGGTCAACAGACTCATTAAGGTTGCTTGAGATATTTGGCTATCAAACTTAAATCGTAAAGTTCCATTAAATTCGTTACTTATTAAGATCTAGTTTCCTAGGTGTTGAGTATGTTATTTATTTGTAATCTAGGTCACTTAAAAGCATTTGATGGCTTTGATAGGATAAGCAATTTTTTTTGGAAGGAATTTGCTTTTAACCATTGGGCTACAATGAAGTTAATACGAGGCAATGAAGATATTGCTGGTGCATGGTAATTGGGCTGAGGTCTGACTGGAACTTGAATTATATGGGTATCAGCGTGATCTATAGCATTCTTCAACTGAGTTTCATGGCTTAAGAGAAGCTGGTGGAAAGAGGGAAGCGACTGAGGTTCAGCTTTAGTTGTCAAGGCTGCAACAATGTCACTGTAGCCAGAGCCAAGGTTCGGAAAAATGAAGGCGTTGAGTTCGGCATTGGCTAAGGGCCCCTCTGCACTTAGCTTTATCAGCAATAATGTTGACGTCATGAAGATATTCAGAGATGGATTTGTCTGCTTTGGAGGTGTTCTGGAGTTGCATATGCAACTGAAGAATGTTGTATGTGAGAGAGAAGCAAAAGTCATCTCTGGAGTGTTCCGACAGCTGCAGAGGTGGTGAGACTTACCACATAGGGAAGAACTTCAGGAGATAAACTAGAGATGATCCAACCCATGAAGAGTTCATCCTTGCGTTTCCACTCAGCATGTGCCAGGTTAGGAGTAGCGGTTGTTGAGTCAGCCAGAGTCACGGTTTCTGGTGGGCAGGGAATGGTGCCAAGAATATAGTCTAGTAGTTCTTGACGTTGTAGAAGGGGGAAATCTGGGTTTTCCAGGGAAGAAAATTGTCAGAAATCAGTTTTAAGGTAAGATGATGGTGGAAAGAGGGAGCAGCAGAGGGAGCCTTGGTTGAACTGGAGATGCATGAGGGTGAAGAGGTTGGTGCTGAGGATTGTAATCTGGAAGATGATACCATGTAAAAGTATTAATTTAGTTTTGAATTTTTGCCTCACCTCTAATTGCATGGGTATTGGACATATAGAAGATACATGACAATTATGTTGATTCCAAACTCAAGTGAAGGGATCTCATTCTCACCTACATGAAAAGTAGATTGTTAGCATTTTGATGGTTATGATTATGTTGATTCCAAACTCAAGTGAAGGGATCTCATTCTCACCTACATGGAAAGTAGATTGTTAGCATTTTGATGGTTAGGATTATGTCAGGGTTATTTTAAGGGGAAGAGAGTGGTTTGAGGGGTGGAATTACTTAAATTCCATACATAGAAAGGAGTCTCATTCTTACCTACATCTAAAGTAGTTTGTTAGGATTGTGTCAGGGTTATATCAAGGGGAAGAGAGGGATTTGAGGGGGGGGGGGTGGATTAATTAAGTGTTTCTTTTGGGCAAGCTTGCTTGTGGTAAGTGGAAGACCCTTGGGGCATTTTGAAATGTCTATTCATATCTGGGGATTCTTTGATGGAGTCCAGTTGCTGAGTTAATGCATTGGTCATTTACATTGTGTCTTTACATCTTGTTTATGCAATTTGAATGCTCTGTGTGTGTGTATGTGTGTGTTTGATGAATCATGGTGCGGCGAAGAATAGCTTCCGGCATCCAATCGGTTGACATGATTAGGATCCTAACAACTAATAAGATTTTAAATACCTAAGCCTGTTTGCTTACCTACTGTAGTTTAGGGATCCTCCCTACAACTGTGATATTTTTGGCGGTCAAAAGCATGCAAGGGAGAGGAAACGCATGGTTGAATGGACATACATTGAATAGGTTCGTTGT
Organism: Hakea prostrata; assembly: GCF_041222555.1. Classification (NCBI taxonomy): domain Eukaryota; kingdom Viridiplantae; phylum Streptophyta; class Magnoliopsida; order Proteales; family Proteaceae; genus Hakea; species Hakea prostrata. The sequence continues at coordinate 425,503 of NC_142601.1, read as the reverse complement.
ATTTGATTCTGAGTTTGAAATGTAGTTGACCTCTCTAGAAGTTGTCCTAACCATCCAAATTGGTCGGAATTGCCACATTGATCCCAATTGCCTAAGGCAGACCTGGGAAGGGTCTACTATGAGGGGCTTTCAGAGGGAAAATTAGAAGAATAGGAAGGAAGGAGGGAAATAGCACAAGAGGAGAGAGAGGGGAGAGTACACACACAAACAGACACACGGCCTCATAAATTCATAAACTCAAATTATATTTATCCAATCTGAAATTCATCTTATTACAAGCTTTTAAAAGAGGAAAATCCAACTAACAAAGGAAACTAGTAAACTAAGAGACAAAATTTAACAAGGAAACGATCTACTAAGTTGTGAGTATCCTACAAACCAACTCTAACTCTCAATTCTTGCAAACATATCCCACTTTCTAAAGTTAAAAGAATAATGTATTATTACCAAAAAGAAAAATAAATTCCAAATAGCCTACTAGACCCATGATTCAAATTGGACCTGGTTTGGCTTGGTTTGGCAACCCAATTGGGTTTGGGTTATTCCAAGGTTGTGTTTCTACATGTCCCTTCCATGTGCCAGAATTACATGGGTTAACCAGAGAATATTATTTGGGGGGGGGGGGGGTAGTGAAGTGGACTCTTTCCATAATTTTTTGTAGATCTTCTTTATTTATCTTTTTTTTTTGAGAAAATTACTAGGCACCCACTATTTTTGAGGTGAAACTAGTGACCACCCACTATTATCTCCAAAATTACATGCCATACACATGCATAATTACAAGTTACCCATAGTTAAATTTTGCTGTTAAATGGGTAGTAAATTTACCTAAATACCCCCTTATTTTATTTAACTCATTTAAAATTTGAAATACAAATTACCCAAGTTCCCTCTAGGTAATGAAATGACATTATTACCCCCCATTTAATATCCTCCCATATTCAACCCTTTGGTGGTGAATCCCTTCCCCCATCTTCTACCTACACCTCGCCGGTAACCACCCACTGCGGCCACCGCCGGAAATCAGATTTGAAAGCTTCAAAGCTGTTCCATCTTCCTGCTCCTTCTTGTTCTCTGTAAGAGTTCCTTACGAAGTTGAAATCAAATGACATAGTGATTCTCCCTCGGTGTTCTTCATCATTGCTCTTGAAACCCTCAAAAGAATCTTGCTCAAGGACTCATCTGAAATCTCTAGTTCTTAGCTAAGGTTGTGTTCGATTCATCTACAATCTTCGGTTCATCTACTTTTATAATGTTATCTCTGCTCCACCAAATCGATTTCTCTTGGTTCTTTTTAGTGGTTTTCTCGTTCTTGTGTCTACCACTTGGCCTTTTCTTGTTTCTTTATTGTTTTTTTTCTTCTATGCAACTCAGATCTTGAGTTCTTGTTGCTTTGGAAAATCCGCTATTCAATCTAGAGTTCTTTCTGCAACTTAAATCAATGTTTAGATCTGCGATTCAGCTCTTTGTGAATCAGATCTATGTTTTCTTTTCTCTTGGAGCTTGGAGATTTGTTATACTCTTTTTCTTGAAAATCGGTTTGAAATCCTCTTGAAGCCTCAGTTGTTCTTCACTTTGATTCGGTGTTCTTTAATTATTTAATTGACCATTTTCAGGAAACAAAACTAGAGGAGAGAGTGGAACTAATGTTCAAATCTTCGTCTGGAGAAGAAAAATCTCCATTAACATGTTTAGTTAGAACTCACTGAAGAGAAAATCTAGAGTTGATATTAAGAGAGACGAAGATTACAAATCATTTCCAATTGACACGGTGGAGATGAGTTGCAAAGGGAGGAGTAACGATGGAGATAGAGAGAGGACATGTAGGTCATTTAGTGAGTCAAACTAGGGACAATAATGTCATTTACGACCCAAGGGACATTTAGGTAATTTTTATTTCAAATTCTAAATAAGTTAAATATAACAAGGGGGTATTTAGGTAATTTACTACCTATTTACCAACAAAATTTAATTGTGGGTAACTTGTAATTATGCATGTGGGTGCCATGTATTTTAAAGATAATAGTGGGTGGTCAGTGGGTGCCGTGTAATTATTTTTTTTTTTTGGGGGGGGGATTATTCAAACTCTATTAGCAACAACTATTGAGTGCACCAGGAACTTGTTCACTTTGTGTGTAAAATATGGTTACATTAAGTTCTTGAATACTATTGCATTTAATGCATGTTGTTATTGTTTCTGGGGCATTTATTATTTAGATCATAATCATAGGTATGGGGTATGCAAAATATAACTAGGGGTATGCAAAAAATAACTAGGTGTATGCATGACCATTAGTGATCATCAATCTTCAATGCGAGTTTCTTCACTTGTATTCTTTTGAATCTTTGTGTGACTTCCCTTCTATTCTTTTGGATCTTATTTATGTGCAAGGTTAAGGCAGCTAGGGGCCTATTTGGCATGCTCTACCTGGATGTTGCTGACCCCATTTTACTGCTAGGTCTTAATTTTGTGGATTTAACAGGGTTCGAAGTGTGTGATATTGATCATTTTGGTTTTCATCTAAATTTTGTCTTTGAGCGTTGGAAGTATATATTACTCTATGCCAACTTGTTTTTTCAGTATGAGTTTGGTATTTTCTCTCTTCCCTTATTTCCATGGTTGGAGCTCTCACTTTATCCTCACAGGAGGACAGTATTTATGAGGTGTATGCATGAGGTTCCTTCATGTCTTGTGGCTGCTGTTACTTCAGAGTGTAACTGTTGTACACCTTTTGTGCGCTTGTATCTTGAATGACCTATGTATTGTGGTTCCACCGTTTGAACCTTTGCAACTTGAACCCTGTGTTTTTTGGGACCATTATAGGCCCTAGAGTCTCCTCTTCTTGGAAAGACACAGTCTCTTCTATAATTTGTTTCATTTGGTTATTGTGTTCAGGCTGTATTATATTTTTTGTTCATTATAATGGTAGTACTGAAGATTCATCATCTTCCACATTATGTAGAATTTGCTGGTTGCTTGTAAGTTTGAACATTTTTTATATCACACTATGTCAACTGTTATAACTTGGTTCTATATCATTTGCCCAAGTCGTCTGGTAAGCACCTGACAAGTTGCCTTATGCATTGGGCTTTAGAAGCCTTGATGCACTGTTGAAATCTCTGAGTTCAGTTATGAAAATTACTGAATCTGAGGAAGCATGTTTTACACTCGGTAGTTTCAAGAATGTAATCCTTTGTGCAGACAAGCATAAAGATAGTTCGGCCGTTTATTTTTCATTGTTTTCTTTCTACTTCTTCTTCCCTCTTTTTTTTTTTAATAACATTGAAGTATCTATGAATTTTGGCAGTAAACAATGGCAACAGCTAAGATTGTGGGTGCTTTAGTGGGGTCCTTTGCAATTGCTTATATAGTGGATCATTCTATTGCTGACAAGAAGCTGTTTGGAGGTAAGCTGTATTTACTTTGTTTAGACTTGAAAATATCATATTTGAAAATTTTACAATATTGCTGGATTTCGATAACAGGTACCACCCCCCGTACTGTTTCAAGCAATGAATGGCAGGAAGAAACTGATAAGAAGTTCCGGGCATGGCCACGTACAGCAGGACCCCCAGTGGCGATGAACCCTATCAGTCGCCAGAATTTCATTGTGAAGACCCCAACTGAATCTTAAAGTTGGTGCCGTCCATTTTGCTGATGAATTTTAAATTGTTTCTTGATCCACCATTAACTGTATTGTTCATGTACAAGGTCCAACCTTGTTCACATACTTTTGCTGGCTGCCCGTGATCAAAATTTGTCAGTACAGTTTTCTTTTCAAAATCCAGTTGGTATTGGTATGCCTTTCCGACTAGGAATAATTCTCGTCTAAGAGACAGGTTATTTGCTTTGTTTATTTTGGACATGAAATAATCTCTAATATATTTCCAGTTACACATTTGTTTTACTCAACTCATCTTTGATGAAGTGCTTCAAGATTGTGTTGCTGTTTTGTTTTCTCTTGCCCAAAATGTAGGCATAATTGTGGGTAATTTCCTGATCCCAGTGAGTGTTAAGTGCGCTTCTCTTAATATACCGGACAACTAAACTCTAGTTGATTACTTGATTGAGAGTGTCGAAGATTCAATCTTAACCTTGATCCTAGTTTTGAGATTATAAAGTATAATTTCACGTTCAGACTCAGTCGTGAACTCAGGACCATTAAAAGTCGAAACTAAATTTGCACCCCACGAACCCTGAGGGTGGCTCAGTTGACAAAAGACCAATGCTTTTACATAGGAGGTCAGAGTTCGAACATTTCACCCGCCCTACATTAATTATATGAAAGCTCGTCTGGAGATATAGTCCGATTCAGCCAATTCTTTTCCGTTTTGGAGTAAAGTTGTTTAGGTTAGAATTAGCATTGACTGAATCTGTTGTTCCATTTTCTATAACATTGCTAGTGTCCTGACTGAAAAAGGTCCTTCCAGTCTTTGCAATAAAATAATATTGACGAGACGTACTAAGAAAATCTGTTCTTTAGGAACGGATCTTCTACCCCGTGGTGCTTGGTTTGCAATGCTCAGATGGAGAGACTCTGACCCACACACTTGTTCCTCATGCGGCAAATTGTTGGAAAGTATCTCAGTTACGGATAGAAACCTCAGAATTTCAGGGGGAAACTATTCAAGAATGGTGGGACTTGTTCAGAATTTCAAATGGAACGTGTAAACTTCATTTGCAGTACATTAATGTGGGCGATTTGGAATGCCAGAAATTTTTGCTTATTTCGTGGCGTCTACCTTGTGTATCGTCTTCCATGTTTTCTGAGGATAATTGATTCGGCTTCTGGTTTATTTCTGCAGGATCGAGTAGTTGATCACCAACCAAACTTGGAAGTACTGGTTGATGGTTATAGAATTTTCTGTGATGCAGCTTGGGAGGGGACTACTAATAAGGATGGTGGACAGAGCAGCATTGTTTGGAATCCCGAAGGTCGCTTCGTGGGGGCTCGGTGTGTAGAATGTCGTGGCGCATCAGCTTCAATATTCCTTGAGTTTGAGGCTATTAGACAATATAGCTTTATCTCATCATGTCCCTCGACCTACTATCTTCTAGGATTTTTTTTAGGTTAAATTCTCTTCTCAATGGGCGCAGTCAATCCCTGGATTGGGTTATGTCTCGAGGGAATAATTAGCTTAAAAACTTGTTTTGAGATAGTTCAGTTTTGCTACATTACTAGGTTAGCAAAGAAATAGTTCAGTTTTGCTATATTAGTAGATTAGCAAATATACATACTGATTTCTTTGCTAACGGCTCTAAGAAGTTTGGTTTATGTCATGTTTGGTGGCACTCTTCACCACCTTTTCTTTTCTTGTATAGAGAGGTTTTAATCAAGGTCCGAAATATTAGACAATGTCGCCATGTCTGTGACGGCGACACCATGTCAGCGACTTTTTGGCAAGGGTGTCGATGAAAATTCGACCCCTGATTTCAGGGGGTTTTTAAGGTTGTTTTGGCTTGAATTTTGTTGTGTAGCTTAATTTAATAAACACAATGGGAACATTATTTTGGCCTAAAACATCACTTAATTTATAGATTTTAATTGACACATGCTAGGCTATATGCGTGCAACACTGAAAGTTTAGAAAACTCATATAAATTAATGTAAACATGTAAAGAGAACACAAATACACAACTGGTGAACAAAAGTATTAAAGTCTACAATTCATTATACAATTATGTTGAGTATGACTCATGTTTCACATTCTGTTGCCGACAGACACGAGATCCCGCTCCCCGGTGAGCAGGCGGGGGTCCAAGGAGGCCACCCCTGTAAGGGTGTGGGGCAGCGCCCCCGGAGCCTGTAGAGGTTTTACATCACTTTGGAAAAAATTGAATGAATAATCAGTGAAAAAACGAATGAAATTCTGTTATATATGGTGAATTTGACGATATATCGGCGAAAAGACATTTGGTATATGTCGTGTCACCCCCTAGGCGACAGAGCAATATATCGCCCTATGTTGGTGATATATCTCCGACACTTCGTTTCGTGGTTTTAATACCCCTCTAAAATTAGTCTTAACAGTCTAATATAAATTTCTTCCTGGCAAAAAAAAAAAGAAAAAAAAAAAAAGAAAGAAAGAAGAAGAAGAAGAAAAGAAGAAGAAGAAGAAGAAAGAAAAACTAACAAAAGTTTTTTTTTTTTTAAAAGAAAAATAGGTATAAAAGTTGGAGTTTTTTTTCTTCTTTTCTTTCGATAAAAAATAAATGAATTTTTTTTATTTATAAAAAAAGAAAAATTCACTACTTAATTAAAACATTGGCATGGGGAAGTTTGTAGTTCAAGACATTGGGTTTTGTTGTTAGACACTATCTTAGCTAGTCTACCATACAAATCCTAGAGCACGGGGGATTTAAATAGAATAGGTAATAGATCTTGTTTTCTCTGCAACAACTACCAAAATATTAACAATACTAAGAGACCAAGGCTTGTTTGCTTTAGGCAAAAGAGTCAAACTATTTGGGAGCCTTGATATCTAGTACCATTTCTTTTGCTTTGCCCAATCCTACTTGTATTGTCAACAGGGTCACTTCTACATCATTTGCTATAGCTAACCTCCATGACTTAAGTACTAGATTTGTCCATCCTTATATATTCCCATGCTCCATCTTGCACTCACTAGCAGTTCGTTAGATATCCCTACACAAAGCAACATTGGAGCATTAGCTTTTGGTATGCAAAGAGTAAAGTTATTTAGTATTTGGTTCTCAAACGTTTCTTCTTGAAATTCCATAGGTCCATTTGTTGGGGGTGATAGTTTTAGGTCCAAAATTCATTTTGATACTTTCCCTAACACATTAGTTGGTTTTTGTTGAGCTTTTCTAAAAAAAGCATTATTTCTTTCTTTTCATATAAAGTAACATGTTATTGCAAATATAGAAAGAAACCAAGTTTTGGTTTGCTTATCCATCTGGTGATCTGAGAGAAATGCATTGCATAGATAGATGTAAGAGTTAATGATGATGCCAATTTTTTGTCAGCAGCCTTAGTAGTTCAGCTGCATGGATTCTTTTTGTCCAGTCACATGAAAGAAAGACATCCCACACTGTCTCTTTTCCTCTGTTGCACAACATACAGTCCCCAATCACAAGAAAGAGATACATTCTCTATGTTGCCTCTAGTTCCCCAATGTCTTCCCCCTCTCCCCCCCGCCCCGCACCCACCATATTTAATTCTCTTTATGGTTCTTGTATTCTAAACCCTGTCCCCTCACCAAACCTCTCTTCATTAAAAATTACTTCTCTTTGTACTTACCTTTTCTTGCTTCTTTTGTTGTTTTTGTTTTACTGGGTTTTTGCCTATTATGTGGTTTGTTTCACCTGTGTTCTTTGTGAGTTTCCTTCAATGTTTGTAGATGGGACGACAATTGAGTGCAAGGAACCTCATGCACCCCTCCCTTCAAAGCCTTTCTCCCAAGTGGACCGTCATCTCCAACAAGATTTTGGTCTTCTTCAAGGGAAAACGTCAAGGGTAATGTGGGTCCGGTTGTATGGAAAGAAGCAGTGCTGTTGAACTTCTTTGCATAGTGTTTGGGTTCTAAAACTTTGTATGGGTATGCCATTGAATACCCTAAAGAGCCTATTTCAAACACTTGCAAGCATTTAGTTGAACTATGGGTACCGTTGGGAGCAGTTGATATTTCACTCTTTGGAAGGGATGGCTTCAGAGCAACTTTTGCTTTTGAAAATAATAGGAATGAGGTTCTATCCATGGCACCTTGGTGGATAGACCGATTCCTACTTCACCTTGCTATGAACCCAATGCGTGATTGTAAACGAACAAGTATTCTACCTCCCATTGTGATTTGGGTTCAGATGAGAGGGATCAAGTATGACCGTCATGAGTATGTGATCATACTTAAAGCTGCTGCTGATCTAGGTGAAGTGGTGGATGATCCAGCACACAGCTCTCACCAAATGGGGCTACTAGTGATACCCAGCTTGTCTCAACAGCGATTTCACCATTTATCATGGTGAAGCTTCAAACTATGATGCAGAGCATTGGTGATGATTGGGTTCCTATAGATTTGAAATATGAATTGAAAATATTATGTGAGAAAGTGTGGTCAAACTAGTCACATTACCAAAATTTGTCCACTCTATGATGAAGCAACTAATCCTCAATAGTTCAACAAGGTGAAAATCTACAAAAATATGGTGACTGGTCCTAGACTTGGAAAATTTGGCCACTCTTCCTAACCGATCTAAAAAGGAAGTGGAAGCAGATGGGTCAGAAATACAGGAAGACGCAAATGTCGTGGGTATATTTCAAAATGAAGGTCAGAGGGTTGCTCTAAAGGAGAAAGGGAGCAATGAGAACAAAAGGGAGAAACAAAAATACACACAAATAAATGATATTACGATTTATGAGGATAAGGGAACAAGACAAACCTCCTCTAATACGAGTAAAGGAGGATCCAAGGATCAAGTCGAAAGGAATGGGAAATTTTCTAAGGAAAAGGGAAAGCAAAAATTTTTGAGTGAGGAAGACTTGGGGCTCAGCCTCCTTTCTGAGGTGCCACTTGACAATGAAGGCAATTAAGGCTAACCAGGCAATGGGCTACAAACGAATGTTGCACCCATTGATGGTGTAGTGGAAGATCTACAAGATCTCCAAGACATTGACGGATGAATCATCACCATTAATCTTTGAAAATGATGATAAATCTAAGCAATTGAAGAAAATTCTGCAGGTAGTGAAGCAAATGGAAAAATTAGAAAGGGTGAACATCCAATCTCCTCAATAGTCAATTTGTTACTTTGGTAACTAAATGTTATTGCTCCCTGTCGACCATGTATGAGGTCTTCCCCTATCACAAATATTTAGATTTTTTTGGCATATACATTGTGTTATTTCATATTTTTTTGGCTTATACATTGTGGTTATTTATCTCCATTCTTGTCTTTTTATACTAATAGTTCAATAACATACCTTTCAAGTCTAGAAATCGATTCTTTGCTTAGGTTATATGTAAATCTTTTGTCACTGTGTTAGATTGTCCTTTATGGTCATTGTTGTTTTATTCCTTTTCTTTATGGATGAATTGGAGATCTGTCCTATTGTACATATTGTTCTTTCGTTTTCCATTTCTTTTTCTTGTCTTATTTGTTAGTTTTTGTTCCTATTCTTTAAATTTGTGTTTGGCGTTTTGGTGTTGGTGGTGTGAAGTTACTGCTACTCTTTGGACCTTCAAAATTTTCCTGTTCCTAAATCTGCAATGAAGATTTTTGCTTGGAACATCAGGAGTATTAATGGAAAATTCTCGCAATAAATGTTTAGCAAAAAAATTTTAAAAACATAACCTTGATCACCTGTTCTTATGGGAGACAAAATGCCACGAATCATCAAATCTTTTTTGTTTCTAAGAAAATGTCTTTTAACGGTTACTTGTCATTTGGCCATGTGAATAGTTCAAGTGTCAAGGGTCTTATGGGTGGGTTATGGGCCCTCGGCCGTAGGAATATGGATTTCGAAGTACTTCTTGCTGATGGATCTCGCATTATACTTAAATGGATCTCACCTATTGCCCCTACCTTCATTCTCTTTGTTTATGCTCTACCATCGTACTCTGACCGGAATACCTTTCTGGGCAAAATTAGATTCCATTATTCAATCTGTTGCGAACCTTTCATTGTAATAGGTGACTTTAATGAATTCTTTCATGCTAAGGACAAGTTTGGATCCCAATTTAAACCTTCTCCAGCTTTGCACTTGCTGCAATCCTTAACTCGGGTACCAACCTCTTAAAACTCTCTGCACCTGGGAAATATTACAATTGGACCAATAAGCAGAAACCTCCTAATCTTATTAAAAAGAAACTTGATAAGAATTTTGCTTCACCTTCTTAGATACGTCTTTTTCCTAGCCCATTGGTCTCTAAACTCCCTGCTACTAGATCAGACCATAACCCACTCATTCTACAAATAGCCTCTTCTTTACTGGTGGGAGAACTTTTCCACTTCTAGAATGCCTGACTTTTTCACCATAGTTTTTCTCCAGATGTTAAAAATTCTTGGATTTTAGCTCCAGAATCCTCTCTGGATCTTATTTCAGAATATGATAATAGTTGATATATTTATTGAATTAGTCACATGTCAGTTTGACGAGACCATTTCAACCATCTTATCCATTATTTTCAGCAAATAAAATTAGTCACGCAAATGTGACAAAAAAAAAATCTGAGTGGCAATAAATAAAACAACAAATCAATGTCTTTCGCAAGTCATAATGGGCATCTTGAAGTTTGAAAGTATCAAACGGCTCCATATTGGAATAATTCAATCAAGTACAACCTGAAATTTGAACACCTCCCCCTCTACCAACAAAATTGGGAAAGAGTTTTCTATTTTAGAGGAAATATAAAAAAAATGGAATTTTAGATGAAGTATCAAGATCAAGATGATGCAATACAGTCACATCATGATACAAAAATCTGAATCCAGAATAGCATTTAATTAGATCATATGTATGATCATATATACATTTATGAGTATGACATTTGAAAATAATACTAAACACATGCTCGGTAAAATATAAAGTCTTTTAGATCTCAAAACAAGCCATTTAGATAATCAATCTAGTTATCATTATAAATTATCATTCAAGTGATAAGGTTAATGAGATTGAAATTTTTTTTTTTGGAGAATTGATAGTGTTTTATTTAGGGGTGAGGATTATTATATATACTACTAAAGAAAATCTTATTAAGAACTGTTGCTCATTGTAAACTAAACAATTTATGGTGAGTGATCATAAATACCCTAATAAATGATCTACTCCTAATTTCAGTCCATGCAAACTCTTTATTTACTCATTAAACTCTAAGTCTTTATGATTTTTAAATTAATTTTAATGATTGAATATATAATACACATACATAATTAAAACAACTAGTTTTTCTACATAATTCTTTTTCATCCAATTGTGCAAGAACATGCCTCTTAGATAAGCAGCATAATATGTCTAAAATAAAATTTGATTAAACATATGGTTGTTTCCTTGTCATTGAAAACATGTAAAGCAGTCTATAAAAACAATAGCCAAAACCTACAAAGAGTACCCTGACCAGAGTTTACATAGACCAATATCAGGTCCATTTCTTATAAGGAAATGGATGGTCCATTTCCTTGTAGATGTGTGACAAGTGTTCCAACATTATATCAAATGGTAGAAATCTATTTACAGGTCACATCAATCAATTGACTGATGTGACATTTAAATGGATTTTCATCATTTGATGTGATGTTGGAACACTTGTCACACATCTGCAACGAAATGGATGGTTCATTTTTGACAAGAAAATGGATCTCACAAATTTTCCAGTTTACATGGCACATCAAAGCTGTATAACAATGTTTTTGTTGTGTGCCTTTGACCAAGTAATAAACAATTTTAAAAAAAATATTTTTTATGTATTTTTATTGTTTCTTTAATATTTCTGGATGCTAAAATTATGTTTGATTACACAAGAAACCAAAAAAAATTTTTTTCAACAAAAAAATGAAGAAAAAAAAATGGAGGTTTTTAGGGTTTTAAAATAGGAGGTTATGTTTTAATATAAAGACAAAAAATACCTCACAGCCTTCTCAAGAGAAGAATGCCAATTTGGTTTCTCAAAGTGGACTCAAAATTGTGTCAAAATTTCGAATTTGTTTAAAAAATGAAAAGATAAAGAAATACCAAAAATATATAAGATTTTATTATATGATTTGGACTATTTCTAATCAAAAAATGAGAAAAGACAGAAGAAATAGGAACTTGCCGTACAACCTCTTCTTATTACGATTACATAATGATGGAAATTGAGTTGGTCCCAATTCTTAAATTTGTCGATCTAAATTGGCTGCCGAAAACTGAAATTGGCATATGTGTCGGTTTCCGGCTTTGAAAATGCATCGGACCTCCGTCATGAATGTCTCTCTCTGCTTTTGTGACTCTATGAATACTTTGGCTTTAGTGCTGTCGTAGCACCCTGCAACCTATAGTCTAGATCGAAACTTGTGGTTGAGATAAAATTCCGACCATTTGTTTGCGTAAATTAAATTTTTCTAAAAAAATTTAATTATGAAATGAGTGACCAAGATTACGTCTAAACTATAAATTTAAATCCTAACGGTGGGCTAAGGGTAACGTACATTTATTAAGCAGCACCCAATGCGCTTGCCCCCTTGCAAATGCGACTCAGACAGAGACTACAGGGAGAGAGAGACTATATAACAGTCTCACTCACCTCTCTCTCTCTCTCTCTCTCTTTCTCTCACGAATTTCCTCTTTTGTATATTCATTCACATTATATAACAGTCTCACTCACCTCTCTCTCTTTCTCTCACGAATTTCCTCTATTGTATATTCATTCACACTGCAGCTTCGCCTGCCCAATCATTATTTTAATCTCTTTCTTCACATTTCAAATTCAAAGATACTGATGGCCCAAGTGGGTCTCTGCCCTTCAGATTCACGCAAGCTTCCCTGTTCCTACCTCAACTCCTCCTCGCTTCCCTTCTTCCCTTCTTCCCTTCACTGTCAAAGATTTCAACTTCTTCTTCATATGTACTTCTTCAGAGTTCTTGGGTTCCTCTTCGTCCCCTTAGTTTCTCAGCACTTTGTTCGGATTGGTCTCATTTTAAGAGATGAATTGTTTTCATTTCTATAACGAGGAGAAGAAAGAGGACGACGATGGCTTCATGTCTAGGATTTCTAAAGTTTCCTGGGCACGTTCCCTGAGCGTCACTTCCAATGGTTTGGACGTCAGACGGTTTGAGTTTGGATGCGATTCGAGGGACTTCTCCTATTCTTTGCCTTCTCCAGACTTATTCTCTCTCGGGAGACCCAATAATCTCCGAGTCTTTTCCTTCTCTGAGCTCAAATTAGCTACCAGGGGATTCAGTCGTACGCTCTTGATTGGTGAGGGAGGCTTTGGATGCGTTTATAGAGCTGTTGTTAGAGTTTCTGCTGATAATCCTGATGCCTACATGGATGTTGCCATCAAACAGTTGAATCGGAATGGTTTACAGGCAAGACCTTCCTTCCCTCTCCCTCACAAACTCCCTTCCTTTCAATTTAAAGCTTTACATGGATTTCTTTAATGAACTCTTCATAGTTATTTCCCTCTCCCCCTCTCCCTTGTGAAACCCAGGGAATACGGTGTGAGATTTATTTTGCGAACAGTCTGCAAGTATTTTTGAGCTTGATGTGAGGTTGTCATTGGGAAATTGTCCATCTTGGGTTTATTTCAATTTGTAGGTTGTTTTCGCATTGGAAGGAACTTTCTTGCTACAGTCCATCATTCTTTTGAAGGAGAATTATTTCTTGAAATCTTCTCACATATATTGCAGATAAATCATGTCTCACTTAGCTTGCTAACTTAACCTGTCTTACTAAATAGCATGCTGGTTATAAAATGCTTGGCTGTCTTAGAATCTATTGAATCGTGGAAGGGTAAATCTTGGAAACTATTGTTGACGTCTGAGGGATCTGCACGCACACCAAAACTGTTGTTGTAATCACAATACTTCTTTAGAGCTGAAACGTATATGAAGTACTTTCTTTAAGGTATTTAGACACCCCGAATTGTGCAATACGGGTTCTAAAAGTGTCTTCACCCCAAGATCGTCGCCCAAACCTTGGTTGCACCCGAAGGTGAAACATATTGGTCTTCTTTAGGTATTTAGACCCCCGATTGTGCTCGGGTTCTAAAGTGTCTTCACCCCAAGATCGTCGCCAAACCTTGGTTGCCCCGGGTTTACTCAGGTATAATCGTTATGTTCGCTTACAAAATAACGGGGAGAGAAAGAGGAGGAGGAATTCTTGTGTCAAGAATGGCACGAAATGGAGTTTATATAGGCCCCAAGGTTGTGGGTGAGGGTAGGTGTGAGGGTCCTTTCACTCAACTCTCTTCGCAGGTACCTTGGTGACCTTCCCTGGAGGGTGCCACTCAAATGGCATCTCCCGTATTCACCCGTGTGGGCTTTCGGGAGGGCCCTGACAACTGGGCCTTCCGGATAGCCCCCACCCAAGTCCCAAGTCATATAGATATATTAATATTAATATATATAAAAGTCCCAAGTCCCAAGTCCCAAGTCATATATATATATTAATATATATATATATATATATATATATATATATATTCATGGCAAGGTTACTATAGGGTTCCGGCAAATTAATAATACCTGGGCTAAACAAAACCATGGATAAAAGACACAATTAAAATAAATAAAATATTTATATAAAGTTTTAAACATATTTACAACAGAAACATACCCAGTGGTATTAGAAGCATCACACCTTACAATGATCAATAATTCTTTGTACAACTATCAGTGTGACACCTTTATTTGGATTTGGTGCGACCAGTTTTTTAACCATCTTGCGAACTACAGAAGACATAATTTCCCTTACAGATTTAAGCTCATTCAATCATTTTTCCGTGACCCCATGGATTCTGTTGCAGTCTTTAAACTTCAGGTTTGCTAGTTAAACCAAGGGAAACGGATATGGAGAAGTTTTTGAAGTTGAGCTCAACTTATCTTTAGGTTTGTGATTGCATCAGCAGTTATCATATTGTTGGTTTGTTCTTTTTGTTTACTTTCCAAGATCATCTCGTTAAGTAACATTATACCTGATTGATTTTCATGCAGTTTACTGGAGTTTTTACCCACTTATTTGATGATTGATCTAAAATGTTGAGTTCATCTCATGGTTTCTTCTCTGTTCTACTTTCTACTGTGCAGGGACATAAAGAATGGATTACAGAAGTAAACTATTTGGGTGTTCTGAAGCACCCAAATCTTGTCAGATTAGTCGGATATTGTGCTGAAGATGATGAAAGGGGTATTCAACGGCTTTTAGTATATGAACTTATGCGCAATAAAAGCTTGGAGGACCATCTTCTCACTCGGATGCCATCTCCTCTTTCATGGGAAATGAGATTAAAAATTGCCCTGGATGCAGGTCGTGGTTTATTATACCTCCATGAAGAAATGGATTTTCAGGTACAGATTTACTTTTCCATAAATCTACTTGGTTTTTTGTTTGGAGGAGTTATATTGCAGTTTTGTATAATTAGATACTCTCTACAAGAGCTGGGGCACTTGGCACTTCACTGAACCTGGCTCCATCTGTGGGTAATGGGCTTAAATTATACAAGCTTCTAGAGGAGGGTTGGTGCAAAATTGAAATACTAGTTCAAGGAAATGTTTTTTGTTTGTTTTGATACCTTTCCATTTCAATTTGCTGAGTTCAGCTGGTTCATATATGTTAGGTTAGCTGCATATGTATCAAGGTCTCAATTGAACCAATTCATCATGATCCCTGGAGATTTTGAATTATAAATTTCCTTGTCTTATTTTGGCTTGATCTGTTTATGCATTCTTTAAAAAATGGATCCTCACGTGTTTGGTGCCTAATTTTATATTCACCTTTCTAGATGACTCGCACATATTGGTGGTCTACCCTCTTTCTGCATATTCATCAATTAATCCTACTTTCCTTGACAGAAACTTTCAGAATTATTTTAGTGCCATCAATATGTTTTAACATGGCTTCAAATAAATCCATGGCTCATTGTGTACTATACTCTGCCTCTCTTTCCCTGTATTACTAAACAATGTAAAATTCAAATGCTACACAAGTCCCCTTCTTCTCAGTTGAGTATGTTATGCTCTATGCTTTTCAACAAGATCAGTGATTTTCCTCCACTGTAGTAAATTAGGTTTAGAAACTTGATTTTCTGTTTGGGATGAACAACAGCAATCAAGTTGGTCGTTCCCACTGTTAACAACCATGAAGCCAGAACCCTAACTCTCCTTGATGTTTTTTTTCTATTAATGCACCAACTACAGAGTAAGGATTTTTTAAATATAGAAAGAAAAAATTCCTTAATTTACCGGCAAATGAAACTTATGCCCGTGACAAGTATAAAAAAATGAGGAACCATTATAAACTACTCTTCCAGAGAGGCAAGTGGTTCAGTTTGGATGAAGGTAAGTGTTGGATTCAGGTCTGTAGTTGCTTCCACAGATATCACTAACCCAGAACATGGTTGCATCTTCCTGTGATATTTGCATCCCGCTCAGTACAACAGCAGCCAAAAAAGGTTGGAGAGATTGCAAGATGTACTACTTCAATCCCTTTGTAGTTTCTTTAGTGAATGAGATGGTTTCTGATTTGTATTCTTGCATAGGAAAGTTATAAACAAGGAATGATCATTCTTAACATGCTAGAGGAGGCCATAGATATGCTTTAATTCTCAATAGAGATCATTTTAGTTCTTTACTAGTGCTGAAACAAAACTGTAGAGTATCATTAAAAAAGTGTGTGCTATAATTAGTTAGACCCTATCCTTTTCCTATCCTCTCTTTTGGGAATTTTTATGAAGGTGAAAGCCTTACTTAAATCCAGAAAATGTTATGGTGATCTTTTGTCGTTCCACAATTTTCATGTATGCAGGTTATAAGATAGGCATATTGGTTGTTTCTCAGTTATCTTGGTTATCATACCTAAATCCCACAATTTTAAGCAATTTGGTGGGTGGGGGTGTGGCACTCCCAATTTGAACCAATTTGGCTGCTTGACCTCTTGATTCTTAATATTTTAACTCCATTGTGAGGGCTTCATCATTCTGCTTCTGCAGGGCCTTCCCAGGGGGATCTAGTCACTTTGGTCTATAGACATCAGCCAGATCTACTTGCAGTTCAGGTTCCCAGTTAGATGGAAGGTCAATTTATACCATTCCTGTTGTGAACCATCCATAAATTCTTTTCCCACAGAATTCATATCATTGATTGGTTGCTGGGTTACCTGATCTGTTGCAGTCTAGTCTTGAATGGTTTTCCTTTCACTGTGGAAAAATCAGTTTGTGCCTTATCAATGTTGAATTGGATTTGTTTCCTTTGCTGCAGTTAATATTTCGGGATTTTAAAGCTTCAAACATCCTGTTGGATGAAAATTTCAACGCGAAGCTCTCTGACTTTGGATTGGCTAGCTTGGGTCCAGCTGATGGACTTGGTCATGTTTCAACATCGGTTAGTGATACATCTGCAATTCATTGAAGCTTGCTGTCTTCTATTCCTTGGGGCTTCATGATTGTAACTTGTGAAGACTATTTTACTATTTTTGAAAGTCTGTTGACTCTGGCATTTGGATGCTTTGTACAGGTTGTTGGGACGGTGGGCTATGCAGCTCCAGAATACATTCAATCCGGGAAACTTAGTGCCAAGAATGATGTTTGGAGCTTTGGTGTCGTCCTCTTTGAACTCATTACTGGAAGACGATCAGTGGACCGAAACCTACCCAAGAGTGAGCAGAAGCTTTTAGATTGGGTTAAGCCATATGTATCAGACTCCAAGAAATTCCACCTTATACTAGACCCGCGACTAGAAGGAACTTGTATAAAATCTGTCCAAAAGCTTGCCTCCCTTGCTAACAAGTGCTTGATGAAGCATCCCAAATCTCGCCCGAAGATGAGCGAAGTGGTTGATAAGCTTGAACAGATGGTTGCGGAGACATCATTAGCAACATCATCAGTTGGTGGGGGTTTGGAGTCTATCAAAGCAGAAACCAAACCTGCAGGAAATGTTTCACCTAGACGTGGGGCCAATTATCTGAAGAGGGTGGTATTTGATTTCAGAGAAATTGTGAGCTTAAGAAACAGATCCAGTGTGAGGTTGGATTGGAGAAATTGGACACCGGCATTGGTGAGGACTTGGTGACTAGTTTGTGTTGCTTCGGTATGTGCTTTCTTTCACTGCATGCATGGTTTTCTGTAAATTGTGTACATATGCTTAGTTAAAGGCTTCCTTCCTTCGAATGCATATGATTTTTGTTTGAAAAAGGCTTTGCCAAACGAGTCCAGATGTCTTTCATTTCGGCCCAAAAGAAAAAACAAAAAAAAATCTCCATATGTCTTTGTAGGGGATGTACTTCCCAGTTTCTTACAAGGAGAATCAAACAGTTGGTGATCAACTCAATTGACTGTAGATTGGGGACTCCCAATGCGTACTTGCAGCAGAAACAGAAATGGTCACATGCTCTGCTCGTGACTTGCGTACCGTACGTGAGATGGCACTAGTCTCCTCACTCAGTTTCTGCCTTATAATGAAGCAACAACTCGGAACCCGTGAGCATGTCTTTATTCTGCACAGCACCCATTTCAGATTAATTCAGATTTAATGCCCTTCTTTTTTCTTTTTTCTGGGTGAACAGATATAATGAATAGTATTCTGGGGAGAGAGAGAGGGAAGGTGACAGAGAGTAGAGGTTAAAGATTGAAATTTTATCACGAGAACCAATAGCAATGGGCTTCCATTCCTGATTCCTCTCACGAGCGAGGGAGCTTCCCAGATACATCATCTCCTTGTGATTCAAGTTTCAGGCTGAAATCTAAATGGTGGAAACATGTAGGACCCTAACCCCCTCCAGTCTAAAACTCTTTCTTTGAGTGACAATTAGACAGACACCATTAATGGACCAGAGATACGGCGGTCCTACTAGGGATTCATTCGTCCCACTGTGTCATGCATGCATCCATGCTTTCTCCCACTCCCACCACATTACTCTGCTACTATTATTAACACACAACAGTTCACTTCACTTCACTTTTACTTGTGGAGTTGTGGTGGTCACTTCTAGGTCCATCATCCATGCTACCAGATAGCAACGACTCATCTTTCTTTACCCATTTCCCCCACCAACCAATAGAATCCTATGTAAAATTACTTTACTTAGTGCGCGCCCTGCAGGTCCACACGCTTATAGTTTGTGTTTTTATCTTTCTCCCTATGTTTTATCAGTAACCATGCATTGAGAAAGTGAAAGCAAACACATTTAGCAAATTAATATATATATTGATACATTAAAATTGTTTATATATATATAAGATAAGAAGGAGAAACAAATACATATGAAAGAAAAAAAGCTAGCTGCGGGTCACATATCTTTCCTAGCAACCACTTCAGCAGCTGTAAACTGTAATACAATTACTTTTCCTTTTTCTAAACTTAATTTCAAACTATCTTCACCATTACACTCGACCAAAAACACAACAATCAGGAATTAATCTCCTTCTTCTCTTGTTTCCACTTTCTTACCAAAAACCCCCCTCATCAGAAGCAGAGGAAAGAAGAAGAATGAAACATGAGATCGATCAGATCATCTCAGATCAGACCCTGAAATTCTTGCCCATGAAGGTTTGACCGAACTGCCAATTGGCAGGGGCGATGTTCCATGAGGTAGACTTCCGGCGATCGCTACCGGTAACCCGGAAGGAGAGAGGCTGGCCCACAAGGACAGCATTGGATTGCCAGTTCTGGCCCCAGTTCCTGCTCATGGCCATCCATCCGGTCCTTGTCCCTTTCACGCTCACTCCCACTATGTCCCCAGCTCCTGCCACGTTTGTCACCAATACCAAGTTGAAGTATCTGAAGCCGTTGATCGTGAATCTTATCCCACCCCTCTTCCTGCAAGGGACCCTGCATGTATAATCCACCATAGAGCTTTTTCAGTCAAATCGAATGAATCCAATGCAATGCAAGCATCTGGTATAATTAAGTAAGTACTGACCGGCGGAAGGCAACCGGTACAATACCGGCACGGTACTCAGCGATCTTGAGGAACATGGGCATGGCGAGATCGAAGTGTGGTCGAGGTGGGTTGCACCATCCTCCATTGTCGCTTGGTTGTGCAAAGTTAGGTGGGCAGAAGTTAGTTGCCGTAATTAAGATGGATGGACTTCCCGAATGACACCATTTGGGGTCGTCTGCACACTTAATCTCGAAGCACGCGCCGCAGCTCAATCCGTTGTTGAACAGGGCTGTGCTCAATGCAGCTGTGCTCACACCGTACCCTTGACTGTACAGGTTGCCGTAACCACACGCTCCTCCTGCGCCCACCAAAACAAAAACAAAACAAAACAGAATGAATCAAAAATCGGCTTCGGCACCGAGTGGTCTTTGTGCTGAATGTAGGTTATCTAAAAGAAAAGTTAAGAGCAGGTGAAGGAAAATGGTGAAAAGAAGCTGGAAAATCCAGTGTTGAGTGAAGAATGGGAGATGTGGCAGTGTAGGTTTACATACCCATAGTTCCGGACGCGTCGTTGCCACCGTAGAAAGTAGCATGAGCATTCTGCCATGCCCCTCCGGAGTAGACGCCAGGGATGCGGGCTTCAGCAATAGCCCAGAACCAGAGAAGAGAGACCACGAAAACCAAACTTACAAAAGCCATTTGCCTTCTTGCACCGGTCTACAATGGCTCTTGAATCAAGGCAGCAACCAGAGAAAGAAAGAGACAGGCGGAGATACAGCAAGCAAGAGGGTTAAGGACGAATGGGAATGGGAATGGGAATGAGAATGAGAATGAGAATTGAGTTTGAAACCAAAGTGGGCTGGGAGGGGACTACTTATTAAGGAGTTATCAAAGGGGCAGGGGTAAGGGATGGAATTACACAAGCGTCATGCTGACAAACATTGTGGGGTTCCCTGTATTGCCATTGGCCTTTTTAATAATTACCCCAATTTTATTCTGAAAATGAGGGAAAGAAAAAAAGAATTAGAAGACAAGCAACGAAATACGACCCGAAACCGCTGTGAAGACCCACCCGCGCAAGTCGCTGCTCCACCAAAATTTACCCGCGTGTTTTCCTGCTTTTTTTTTTTTTTTTTTCTTTTTCAGCTGGAGAGCTAGAAATTTTCTGATGCAGAAAATTAAGAAAAAAGAGCGGCAAATTTACGGAAGATGGGACCCAGTTATCCAAATTCATCGGCCCACATATCACGGCGTGCTTTAACAGTATATGGGACCCATCTCGAGCCCCACGCACAGTGTTCTGTTAATTTTCTGCCTCTACCAACGCCCACCAACTCTATTTTCTCTCTACCTTTCTGGAGACTTTGCATAATGGGGAAAAAAACAGGAAGAAAAACCAATAAGAAAGAAAACATTGGTGCATGTGTAGAAGACGGAGGAAGGGTTCATACATACCATGGTTTGTCAGTTCGAGGGAGCTTTGTGATCTTCAAAGGTTGAAATCCATGACTTCTCCTGAGAAATATGAATCTTACCACTCTATCAATCCTGCATTCACTACATACTATGATTTTTGTACATTAATTAATAAACGAATATTTCAACATAAAAATTGTAAAACTGAATTTGATGTTGATGGATATCAATGATATTGGATAGATATGTTGCAAAAATTCTTTCAAAGATAGATTCTAAACACTTTAATGGGTTGTTCTGTTGGTAAAAGATAAATGCTTCATAGAGCTTCTGAGAGTGAGTGAGGTTAAAATGTTGAATTCTCTTGAGAGGCGAGAGACAAAACCCTAACCGACAATTGTGAAGCTTACCTACTTATACATGAGAGGGATAAAAAGTGTCATTGAGAGCAATATAAGGATAACAGAAGGAATTGCCATCGAGAGAGAGAGAGAGAACGGTTGAGTTAGAAACTTAGAATTGACAAAATCTCTTCTACTTTCCCAGTTTCCCGTCATTCCATGTGAGTGGAATAATTGGTTGGTTGCCTCCAAAATCCAATCCAGAGGAAGCAGGCGCTCCATGTGCATTCACTTATTATGACTTCTTCCCCTGGCCCACCTCAGCTCAGCTTTGCTTCTTTTCTTTCCCTCCTCTTCTGCTAATTAAGTTTTGAGTACATAATGGAAAACATGTCTAAGAAGCGACTTGAAATGTTGTATCCATCAACATAAAAGGTATTCTTTTTGTTTATATAACAACAAAAATCAAAGATGAGTTTCTAATGGATTTCCCTCAAGAAATATTAAGAGAATACCTACTTCTACTTCTATCCATCGAGATAGAAGATCTTGACTCTAAGCACATCAATGAAATACAACACAATGGTATTAAACATTGAAAAACGGGCTAAGGTCTATTTCACCTAATGCAAAGTTCACATTGTTAACAATAGCTTAAGGTTCGAGATCATGTTATTTTATCTTGTAAGGACTCTGGTTGGTTAATAGAAAGGCATTAACAATTTTAAAGAGGATGTCTATTGTAATAATTTATTTTCTATGATTTTATAGATTTATAATTCATTAATTAGCTTTCATTATTCTTTGTTTGCATCTAGCTGAATGCAATTCTGTATGCTCTTAATTGTCTTAGTAAGTCAAGTGCATCATCGCTTTATATTTAATCTCATTAAACCATGCCCACTATGTTGCTCTTAAGCTTTCTTTGCAAGATTTTCTCCTGCAATGTAGAGTCAAAATTTCACATTGTGTAATTCAATACACATTAGGAGAGGAATTCACTTATAAACACTAATAACGTGGATTAAAAGTGAGTTTTTCCTCCTAAGTATATGACGACAAAGTGTGAAGAGAAAAGAGTCCTCTTTCAACCAATGTAAAGGGTCTCAACTCATCTTCAACCATGTTTAGACAAGTATGCAGAGAATTTTTTAGATATAGTCAAGAACATGATAGGTGTCTTGGTTGATGTAGTATGATTTCTTATAATCCAATAATATCGGGCTGGTTGGTATCAACCATGATCTCAGAGCCAGTATCACTTTTGCCTAATTCGCTAGATGTGTATGGATCGGTGTAAGGCTTGGCTTAGTTGCCTGTCAAATATCGATAGTCATGATGATCGATATGGCCTCTAATACATGCTCTAAAATTTTCGATTTTCGTAAAGAAGAAAAGAAACAGGTATATAGTCTGATCCTTAGTTGTGATTCTTTATTACAAGGGATAGACATTATGCTCTGTTGTGACTAAAGTATCCATTTCCGGTTTATACCGGTCAAACCAATCTTAGCCGGGTTCGATTGAGAGAATAAAAGGAAGGATGATCAGCGACGTCCAAAGAGGAGCAATGATCCGACGGTCATGATTGAAAAAATGTTATAAGCGGGAAAAATTGTATAAAAGGGAAAGGAGGATTCGTAAGAAGGTGAGTCTCTGAAATCAACCAAACTCTAAACTCACTCTGATTGAACTCTATTAGGACACTTTAGAAGCTCCAGTGAGCTCTAAAGCATCGTCTTCACCATACTGACTAGATCGTCGGAGATGAGACGCCAATCAAGATGATCGGCTTTGTTTCTTACTCGTATTCTGTTTCTTTCAAGAGTGAGAGGTTGATTGATCGAAGAGCAAGCAAGATCAAATCAGATCTGAGGAGTTCGGTGCGGAAAGCAACGGTTCAAGGCTATCGACAGAATTAGCACCAACATGCTATTCTCACATTCCTTCATCAAATGTTTAGAAAGATCTTCTTTGGTCTATTTTGTCAATGTTTAGTGAAATTTTTCTTTTTAAATATGTAATGGAGGAATATAAAAAAAATGCAGTTGCGATTTGGCCTAAGGGTGATGCTATGAACCCTATATTTTTAAATGAAGTCAAAGGTGGTAGTTTACTCACTTCACTTGGCTCTCTCTTGTACCCTACGACTTCGTCTCTCCAGTTGATTAGGCCTAAGTACAGTACTTAGGATTCTTAATCTCCGTACTGCTTTAATTATTCGATTAGTTAAAACTCTAAAAAGATTCATTATCTTGTCGCCGACACATGGACTCTCTCTCTCTCTCTCTCTCTCATCCACAAGCATGGACTTTAAGGTATGAAACTGACCCTACGACAGCTTACAACCATTATGTTATATTCCAAGCTTTCTTCCATTATGGTGGTCTACAATTAAGCTGTTATGTTCACCAAGAAAAAAGGGAAAATAGGGTTTGTTGTAATCCACCAAATCAGGCTTGATTATCGGGAGAGGGAGGGAATGGTCGAGATCGAATTGGTTGAACTGATCTTTCTTCAAGAATAAAAACATCTGTTCTCTCATCAGTTGGACAATTATCTAAGAATCTAAACTTACTCTGATATATAATATGTGGGTTGAACAAATTTCTCTGAATTCATTCTTCCATACATGTTTTGGATAAGTAGGATCAGCAAAATTAAAGCAACTGGACACAATTCAGATCCGATTTTGAAGGGTAGAATCTGCATCGAAAACACAAATCATGGCGTAAAGAACGATTTCATTAATGTTGATGAGCACCCCAGGTCCCCAACCCACACCTTGCCCCCTTGCTATGATTTGTTGGTCTAAGACACATTGATAGAGATGGTCAAGATCTCCATGCTTAACCAAAACAAGGATGTTTTGTTGACCACCACCAACTTTTTATTTAGGGGAGGCTTTTTTTTTTTTTGGTTGCCAATCCCGATTCCAAGGTTTTGCCTTGACTAATCCGGTGTTCGACCTAGGTCGCACACTGGCTGTGGTGGGTGAGTCTCCCAGCAGAAATGTTTTGCATCCACAAGGTTTTGATACCGAAACCTTGCTTAAGCGGACCAAGTTACTTACCACTTGGACCAACCTCCGTTGGTTACTTAGGGGAGGCTTTTAATTAGTAATATTATGTACTAACTAGTTATGATGCATTAAATTACATGTGCGAAGTTGTGAGACTAAAATAACAAAAGAAACCAAACGATTTATTATCATTTCTTGGAAAGGTAAAATTCAATGTCATCAGATCAGATCAGATTTATGAGCAAGATGGAATTAATTCCAGTGAATATTCAAAATTTAGTCCAGGACATGGTGAATCTTGTTTCTAGACTTCAAAATGTCTCTTTTTTTTTCATGTTAAAAGGGAGTATAATGTTGTAGTAGACTTCCTTGATGGTAAGGTTGTGTCCGTTGCATGCCGGACTCTTTGGCCTATTTTAGATTCTAAGTTTTTTGATCTTTGTAATTTAGATGCCTTAATGTAAAACATGTTCTACCCAAAAAAAAAACTACTTCCTTGTCCCATGCCTAGCTTGCAATAAATGGACTAGGACCTTGATCCTCTCCATATATAAGAACATAATTGTCAACAGACACCACACAAGGATGGACTATGGAGATGGATGGATAAGGACTCAGCAATTTGATGTGATAAGTAACATGGGAACTGTGACCTACTAACCTGCCTGCATGTGAGAATGTATGAGTTGCACAGTCGATAACAGAAAAGATGATATTCTCATTGGAAATTGGGAAAAGGGAAGGTTTCAGTCACCAAACAAAAGAGGAGATCACATCAGATCTCATTAAGGGTAGGTCGTATTATTGTGATTTATGAGGCCCCAGTTCCTCCTGTTAAGAGGAAACACCAAAGGCCCATACCTGGATTGATGGAGAGGGAATTAATATATATAGACTGTTGTTGCATCTTGTTGTTGAAGTAAGGAATCATGTCATATGTATAATTAAAAACACATCCATAATTTGCATTTAGAAAGTTCTAATTAATCATCCTGTTGATGCATCGAGAGCTGATAGTGAAGCTTCTGTTCTGAAAAAGAAGAAACAGTAATGAAGAAAATTTTTTTTTTTTTTTTTGCAAATAATGTTATAGAGATCATTATGCTTCAACATGCTTCTTTCTAGATTAGAAAATGGTTGCTAATTATGGAATAACACCTGAACATTATTCCATAATAGCCAAACCCAGATGACTTCATGTTCCACAACTAACAAAAGTGAAATAATATAACAAGGGAAAGTGATTTGAGAGGAATACAAGCAAATGGGTTAATTCCAAAGAACAGTAATGTGTTGAGTACTTAGTTTGTGGATTGGGAGTTGTGAAAGAAGAGAGAGAGAGAGAGAGAGAGAACAAGAGGCAATAAAACTAAAAATTTATGTTCCCTGGCTCTTTTTCCTCATTAATTTGTTCTCCATAATGTCTAGTTTTTAACTCAAAGACAATCCGTCAAAAGGTTACAAGTTTCCCAAGCAAGCAACCCAAAACATGGAATCATATCTTGACTAACTCTTTGTGAGAAGTTTCCCAAGCAAGCAAGCAGAAACATGTATTCGACTACTTTACATCTCTCTTTCTCCCATACACAAACACATAGAGAGAGGAGAGGCCCAAAGGAGAATGGAACTTTGGGAAAGATCTCTTCTTTAATGGTGTCCTTAAAAGAGGGAGAGGAACCTCACTTTAAGATATCTTCTTTAAGGGCTCCCACTAAAAGTTGTGTTTGATGCACACAACTACCACAACTACCTTCCCTAACTACCGCTAGTAATAATATATCCATACATACCAATAGAACCTGAGAACCGAAAGACAAGGAAATGAAAAAAAAGCTAGATATCAACTATTTATTATTCTTTTTTGTTCAGATTACAGGATCAGCGTGAAGAGATGGGCCAATGGAGCCTTGGTGACGACAAAGCTCACTCGTCAATCAATTTAGAGAAGTAATAATATATCAGCCATAATTTCATTATTGAAAAATCTTAGATCCTAGCTACCATATCTTTGAAGGACCATCATAAAAACCAAGCTGCTAGGAAGTCAAAATTTTTGAACAGTATTTTGAACTGGGTCCTCCTAATTATGATCTCATTCAGTTGGGGCCAATCCTGATTATAATTCAGTTGAAATGCCTATATTATATGTTACTACAGAAAACAATGCAATAAGTATACTCTACAATCCTTATTTTTTAAAAGAAGAATGAGAAATCCTCATTGAAGATAGCTTTTTAAATTTCTCGCTATCCATTTTTTTCTGAATCTCCTGACCTTCTATAAAAGGATTTTGGAGTCATCAAAAGAAATCTTGGCTACATCTCCTTTGCTTGAACTGTATCACAAAAATTATAACTTAGCATGGTTGATTGAGAAAGTAGAGATTTAACATCTCCTAATTATCTTCAATGGTAAGTGAAGTCTTACAAATATTTGGATTCTCTTCATTGGCAGTTAGTTGAAAAGCTTGCACCAGTTCGTCAACATTTGAATTTATAAATTCTCAGGAAAGGAACTACAAGGAACAAGATGAAACAAGGGGTAAAGCAAACCAAAATTTGACCTGCTAAGAATTTAGCTGGAAATCGAATTCTTCTTCCCATAGGAGAATGCCACACATAATTTATTTGCCAGATGCAGTCGTGCTGTATATAGTATTTCTGGCATTGAACTTGGAGAAATGACCTGCTAGAAACACCATATTATCCAGCATAAACATGCCAAATACATTGAAACACCATATTATCCATGCATAAACATGCCGATTACATGAACCAAATTAAGTTGCCAGATTTAGACTCTGATCAGTTTACAAGCTGAACTAGTTGGGGACCTGCATGCTGATGGTGGGAGCTGGTTCTTCCAGCAAGGAGCCCGTATGAAGCAGTAATTGCAGGGTCAAGGGCCAGAGTGTAATGCAGCTGTGGGGGGGAACTCTTATACCCTAATATTTATAAAGATTCTCTCCAAGCGATGATTTGTTCTCTGTTCCAATTACTAGCAACTAGTTGGCTGGAATCTCATGCATCACAGTAACCAACCTTCAAGCCCAAAAAGATTCTTCACTTTTGCACATCTGAAAGCTTCAGCCAGGGCTTCCCCTCAATCTCATTCCCATAAGGATAGGCATGGTCCATATGACAGTACACAGCCCTCAAAGCCATTTCTTAAGCCTCTATGTGGAGGCTGCTTCCACATTGCCATGTTCCAAGACTTGGAGAGTGATTCTTAGCATCAGTATTCAAAATAAAGTAGTATCCTGAATTTTCCTCCTTTACCTCTAGTTATCCAATGCTTCATTGACCAGAACAATGAACCAAAGGAGAGGGGAATTCTAACTCTAGAAACGACAACATTAAAATCATGCAGATCAGCATAAGCTGACTAAAGGCGACAGATTCAATGGACAGTAAGAGAACCCCAGGAGAAAGTTCTCAAGTGGAGGAGAAGAACCAAGTCAATGAAGAAAATAATAATCAAAATTTTATCCATGAGAACATAGAGGGCGAAAAAAAACCAATTAATGACAAGCTGCAAAAAAAAAAAGAAATGTAAATCACGCAAAAGTTCAACAATTTTACTATTGTACTCATCAAAGGATCTTCTAGAAAGGAAACCCAAAACTAATATTCAGAGCAGTGAAGCAAAAACTGAAGCTTCATCGGATATTATGATTTGTGGTTATATTAGAGAGGGCTTACATCATGAAGCAATTGGATTATTCTGTCAAATGCAGAATGAGAACGTCTGGATAAATAGATAGCTAGTTTCCAGTAATAAATGTGTGCAACCAGTCAATATCGATCCATTGTCAAGAAATTCAAATCCAACATTTTATTGTAAAAATTGGATTCTTGCATGATGTGTTGAGGGTACATCTATTCTGCACTTACGTGATCCATATAATACTGTTAAGTTTACAACCAAATGAGACATCGATGGTCTCCATTGCAATCAGAACTCTTTCACAATAATAATTGTCCCTTTTATTCTTTTCTCATTTTCTGTAAACCTAAATTTGCAGCGGGTTACCAAGCAGCACACTCATGGGATGGATATGTCAAGATGGTTCTACTAGAATCCATCTACATTTTGTTGGTTAAAGCAATTAAAGGGTAAGTAGGACCTTGGTCACTTTAGCTTCACAAGTTTCAGTT
Organism: Hakea prostrata; assembly: GCF_041222555.1. Taxonomy (NCBI): domain Eukaryota; kingdom Viridiplantae; phylum Streptophyta; class Magnoliopsida; order Proteales; family Proteaceae; genus Hakea; species Hakea prostrata. Next base: position 397,038 of record NC_142601.1, on the reverse strand, counting down.
GAATAGCACTATAATGGAAATAGGGACTTCTCCACACAACAACAAAAACAACACAAGTAACCACAGAGTCACACCATCAGGTTTCATGGTGCTTCAAATAATAGTTTCAAAGTGGAGGATATCAAGCAATTGGGCAATAGTATCATTGGTGTACAACTTCCCTTATTATAACTTATTTGAAATAAAAACAAAAGTCCATAACTGATACCAAAAGCTAGAAAATTAAAATATGCCAGAAATATAAAAACATAATTGATGCCAAAGATGGCCAAAAAAGGAAGAAACCAAGAATACAGTATTGTTGTAACCAACTCTGGTTGCAACCTATAGCAAGATTTGCCCTTGTATATAGCAATGAAATCTAAAATATTGAAATTGTGAGCTTTGGTGGGCTACATACCATATTATGAGAATAATTGTTTAAATTAACAAATTAATAAATAATATAGTTCAGTTACTTGTAACCCTCACCTGCCACCTCCCCTCCAACCCCCCCCCCCAAAAAAAAAAAAAAACAATGTAATTGTGCAAAAGAACTGTAAGAGTGCTCATATCCACAACTTATTGTAAACTTTTTTTTTTTGTTTTTTTTCTTTTTTTTTGGGGGGGTTGGCAATTTTCCTAAGTAGCCTTACCGCCGCAATTTTTTGGTAAGAGGCTGTTTTTATAATTTAAAGAATGATTATTGTTTTGTAAACAATTTCCTATAATGCATTCGAAATTGATGTGGCTGGCAAAATATACGACTTCACAATAAAAAGATATTATCCCTCCATTCTACGTATCCTTTATCACTGTCTACTTGAAGGCAATGTTTGGACACCAAGATTTATTTATTATTATTAAATTATTATTTTTTAGTGTGGTGTTTGGGGGAGAGCTGGGGGGGGGGGGGCAGCTTTGGGAAATAATAGGACAAACTAACAGTCAGTTACTGTGTCTATCTCGCTCTCTTTCTTTGAAAATTAATATTTTTTCTTCTTCCAAACGTAGCCTAAATGCAAACATCTACCACATGCAATATAGATGTCATGCTTCAGCCTACTAGGAATTTGACACATGAAAAAGTAAAAAACAATCTTTTTTAAGATCCACAAAGCTGATGTTGTATCAGTACCATAAATGATTTAAGTTGAAATTCATTACCAATAATCTTTACAAGAACAGGAACCATCTTTGAAGCAATGGAATCGATTCCGATCACGCACAACTATCTCTCTATCAACAATAGCTGAAATAATTTTCAATGCAACATGACAGTCCTCACAAACCCGCAGGTTCTTCATTATCCTGATGGGTGTTGCAGGTGGTGTCTTTATCAATCCATAAACAACAGCCAACTTCTCACTGTGGCGATATAGAACGAGTTCCTTCTCATGCTCATCCATGTCAAGCAAGACTACTGAAGTGTCTGGCACATATCCTCGTTGCTTCATCTTCACCAGCAGTTCTTCCCATCCATGATATATCTCCTCTGTTTGGGGATGATCTCCATCCCCAGCGACAAACTTGTTAACAACACCATTTATGGTGATTGAGCTCCATCCAGGTGTTTTCTTCAGACCTCGATTCCTCATCATCTTCCTCACTCTTGCAGTGTCTTCCCACCGCCCTGCGCCCGCATATATATTTGACAAAACTACATGGTAACCATCATTCGTGGGGTCCAACTCAATAAGGTGTTTGATTGCTTCCTCAGCCAGTTCGACGTTTTTGTGCATTTTGCAGCCTCCAAGGAGAGCCCCCCATATAACCCCATTAGGCTTGATCGGCATGTTTAGGATGAATTCATGAGCTTCTTCAAGTAACCCAGCCCGACTTAGTAAATCCACCATACAACCATAGTGTTCGATTTCAGGTGTAATCCTGTAATTGCTAGTCATGCTGGCGAAGAACCTGCGACCTTCACTTATCAAACCCATGTGGCTACAAGCATGTAAGAGGCCTACAAAAGTGACTGCATTGGGCTTGATGCCTATCTGGGTCATCCTGAAGAATAGGCTCAGAGCTTCCTCGCCCTGGCCGTGCATTGCAAGCCCTCCAATCATGGCCGACCAGGACACCACTGTTCGTTCCTTCATCTCATTGAAGACTCCATATGCATCCTCCAGACATCCACAATTGATGTACATGTCAATCAAGGTGTTGCACACGCGAACATTCTTCTTGAACCCACATCTGTTCAGGTACTGATGAACCCTTCTACCCAAATCCAATGCGCCCAAATCTGCACAAGCTGCAAGAACAGCCACAACCGTCACTTCGTTGGGTTTCAACCCTGCTGCTTCCATCTGCGTGAAATGATCGATAGCCTTTTCCGGGTTACGACACTGGGTATGCCCTGCAATCATTGACGTCCATGACCTCACATTTCTCTCAGGCATTTTATCAAACAATTCTTGGGCCTCATTAACCTGCCGACGTTTTATCAACTGAGTTATCATTATATTCCACGTTACAATATCTCTGTCCGACATTTTCTCGAACAACAGGCGAGAATCATCCATCGAGCCAGAACATGCATACATGTGAACCAGTGTATTTTGCAGGAATAAATCTGATTGGAACCCAAGTTTCACAACCAGCCCATGTATGATTCTACCGTTCAAGAGATCCGATAAGAGCGAACAAGCCTTGAGAACGAATGAACAAGTGAACGTATCGGGTAGTACATCAAAAAAGCGCAACCGATAGAAAAGATGGATTGCATCAATCGGGGAATCCCCCTCTGCAAAGATTTTCAAGCAAGAATTCCATATTACAATCTCTGGCTTATCGACCCGTTCGAAAATTTCTTGAGCGTAAGTGAAGTCTGGAGAGAAAGCACAGACGAAGCCAACACTAGAAAGCGGAAGAAGAGAGTAAGAATTATTGGTTTTAATTATGCGAGAGTGCAGCTGCCTGAGTTCAAATGGGGTTTTGAAGTCGAAAAGGAGATCTGTTTTGAAGTTCTTGTCACATGTAGATTGTTGGGTATGATGGTGGATGATCCGACTGGCCTTAGGCGGCGGGGATGGAACGATGAGGGGAGCCAGAGACGATACCATACGTGTCTGCGATTGAAATCCCTGCTTTGTGTTCTTTTGAAAGGAAGAATCGAACTCTCACTTCTTCATTACCAAGCAATTTCCAATTCTTTGCTGGTGGAATGTCAGAAGATAGTTTGAATTACAAAACATTTATACGGTTTTGGGCAAATTTCAAAAAATCAAAATAAGAGAGTTTTTCTTTTCTTTTCATGTTTTTGGGAGGGAATTAAACTTGTTAACTTCATATGGACCCAGATGTAATTTTAGTGACATTAGGGACTCAATCTGAATTTAGGCTCTTAGGCTCAATCCATTAAGGGCTTGTTTGTTTAAATGAATCCAGTTTGGTTGTAAAAATTTCTAGATTCATGAAATCTAGAGATTCACATTTTTACACTAAAAACGTGAATTTATAGATTTATAGATAAAGGGTGAAATCCAGAGATTTCAAAAAACTATACATTTGCACATTCACAAAAATTACGTCGATCAAATAGTTGTTTAGGATGAATCCACAGATTTCATTCCACAATCAAACATTTAATTTTATAAATTATGACTCCATATATTTGAAATCTCTAGATATTTGAAATCTCCAGACTCATGTAACCAAACAGGCCCTAAAAAGACCCCAAGATAAAATCTTCATAAATCAATAAAAATGTTAGAATGTGTTTGATATGCACTATTGGAACTCAATTTAGGTTTGGAAGTGATAAAAATAGCTTTTGATGTCCATTATAGGTTCTGGATTTTGGGATGCGGTGAGAGTGACCGGCCCATAGAAAGTTTGGCCCATTAGGAAACCCAAAATAGCCCATTCCACATTTTAAGATGGATCATGTAAAGAGCATCATCCTTGTGTATGTTATATTATATTTATTTTTCTGACAACATCGGATGTTGCCAGTGCCACCAGTGAAGTTTAGTTAGAGTTTCTAATAAAAATAGCAGCTTGCAGTTTCATGGTTGTTTTTTTAGAGCACTCTTTGTTGGACCATATGGAAAGCCTAAAATGCCATACTATTTTTAGGAAAAAATACCATTTTAGAGGGGGAAATGAAATTCTTTTGGGCATTATATAATGAAGTACAACATGTTAAACATGTTGCCTCTAGCTTATGGTTTATTTGGTCCTCCACTAGCACCAATTTCATATTCTTATGATTTTCATTTTCAGGTTTATGTGGGTGGCACTTGGAAGAAGCAAAGTAATTTGGGGGCCGAGATGCATATGGATTTCCATAGAGACTTTTTGACTGCTAAAGCATCTCATAGTAGCAGCATGTCTGCTATAGTTGTAGAGATGGAAGCAATTACGGGTGGAGTCATGTTGGCACAAACTCTAAGTGACCAAACTGGTGCACCACTCTATCTACAAGAATCCTATAGATGCCTAAATATATAGGCCCACTCATTAGATTGGGCAAGCTATTGCATTTTGGATGAAACACTTAAACTTAGAAAATAGTTTTGAATCTATCTTCTTCTGAATCTATCGTGTTTAGTTATATTAGTAGGACAAACAATGATTTTGATGATTGTCTAGCTTGTGGGGCTAAATCTTTTGCTCTTTTCTAGAATTTGGTGGAACTACTCATCCCTTTTTATGTCGAACAACTCTTTTACAGCCTCTACATATGTTTGCTTGGAAAGCTTAATATAGCATAACATTTGGAAAAAAAGAAGAAAAAAAAAAGAAGAAGAAGAAAAGGGAGAAGCTATAACTTGAAGCCGAAAAAATATAATTGGGGAGTCATATATTAGCATCTTGTATATGACTTCAATTGGTTTACCTAAAAAAAAACAAGTATATAAAAATATATATTACTCCAATTTCTAGGAAAAAAAAGTATATGATTCCAATAGGACTGGATAGAACATACTTTACAAAACCCTAATTTAATCTTGAATTGGCTTAATTAGAGCAAGTTTTGATTTGATTGGCCCTAATGATGGGGAGGAGGAATATAAATACGGGACTAGGGACTGCGCTACGTTTAGGGCCATTCTTAGCATATTTACATAGCATATATTAATCAAATGCTTGAGGAAACAAAGAGAAACTAATCTCAAACACTTGTTCAGTTGAAAAAAAAAAGACTAACACCTCATAGTATAAAGTCAAGAATCCAAATCTCCTTGGGTTTAAAGACGAAGTTCTACCTAATATTTGAATTACATTTAATAAGCTTCCTTGAGAATGTAGTCAATGTGCGTATAAGCTAGTCATTTGCACTAGCTAATTTTTATAAATGATAACAAAGATAAGTGTAAAGATTTTTTCTTTCTTTCTTTCTTTCTAATACGAAACTCAAAAGATGTTTTAGCATGTCAAAGACAGACAAAAAATTAGGAAGGTGAAAGAAATAATGTATGCATTATACATACTGATACCCCCATTTGTTCATATGAAGAGTAATGTTTCTTTAGCCAAACAAAGGAAATTAAATAAAAACATCAACTTGAGGATTAAACCTGAAGCAAATCTTAAATGCAAAGTTGTCATTGAAATAATAAAGTCCTAATGTATCCAATTAATAAATGAGGGGGAAGCAAGGGTCTCTGCCAAGTGTACAGTGAATCCTGGATATGTTGCTTTTGTTAATGGAGCCTATTCTCCTAAATTCATTGCAAACAAGGGTCTCCGTAAAGGATGTTCAATGTCCCCCCTCCTATTTAATATTGTTTTGCAAGTTTTTATGGATATGATCAGCAAATGAGCTATAGAAGGGAGGTTTGATTATCATCCAAATTGCAAATCGCCCCAAATAACTACAGTTGCATTTGCCGACGATTTGTTTGTCTTTGGTGCTGCTACAAGTAAAAATGCTAGGTTTATTGGGTATGTTCTGGAATTTGCAGCTCAATCGGGATTACAGATCAACCCAACTAAATTAGCTATTTTGTATGGGAATTGCACAATTAACATCATTCAATCCTTTAATCAAAATATGCACATCCCAGAGGGAGAATTCCCTATTAATTATCAGGGCGTTCCAATTGAAGCAAAGTCTCCCAACAAGGCAACTTTCAATATTCTCATTCAAAAGATAAATAGAAGAATAAATAGTTGGAGAAATAAAGCTCTCTCCTTTACTAGCCGTCTCACTCTAATTCAATCCGTTTTAGGAGGAATCATTGCTTACTAGGCTAATGTATTATACTTACCTTCCAATATTACCCAACAACTTGAGAGTATAATAGCCACTTTCTTATGGAAAGACACTACTAATTCAGGGAGTAATAAAGTTTATTGGGATGCGATCTGCTACCCCAAGATGGAAGGTGGACTGGGTCTTAAAAGATTAAGGGAGTGGAACCAGACCTTTTTAATGAAGCATTATTGGACACTAGCAACCAACAATAAAATGTGTTGGCCGAATTTTTTTTAAAATATAGATGGTTCAAGGATGGATCTATATGGAGTATGAAACAACCAAACATTTGTTCTTATACCCTCCGATGCATTTTAAAGTCACGTGATTTACTCAAGCCGAATACTCAGATTCTGTTGAAGGAAGAGAAGGAGACCCTCCTTTGGATTGATTCCTAGATCAAGGGAGGACCAATACAACATGAGAAACTGCTAATAATTGAAGCAATGGGGCAGAAAGTTAGCGACAAAGTTGCTTCCATCGCAAAAGTGAAGGAGGTTGGAGAGATGATATCAATGATGCTGAAATTTTAAATAGGTGGGAAGAAATTATAAAAACTCGGTTTTATCCTAGATTACTGCTAGACACTAGGCTAAATTCAAGCACGGTTCGATCTCGATGCATAAATGGACTAAACCTCTAGATAATTGGATTGCAATGAATTGTGATGGTTCAGTTGTGGGAACCCGTGGCAGATATGGTGTGATTGGAAGAAATCTTGGTGGTCAAATCCTATTTGCTACGGCGGGGAATTGTGAGGATTCTAATGTTTTACACATGGAGTTAAATGCAATATTATGTGGGCTACAAAGGACAACATATCATGGGTACTCACAAATATAGGCCCAATCTGATTCACAATTTGCAATTCAAATCCTCACTGGGCAACAAGAGGCATTGTTGAAGACATTCTAGATATCAAACTGGGATTTCATTAGTGTGTATTCATACATCATATCATGTAAGAGAATCCTATTCATGCATCATGTAAGAGAATCCAACTTTTGTGCCAACGAAAAATTCACATGTGCCCTCCCTAGCAATGTTCCCTTGGATATGGCCCTAGGAATGTTCCCTTGGATATGGCTCGACTTGTTCATCAGGATACTGGTGGAACGTTATCAACGCTTGTAATTATTTATTTTTTCTTTCCCCTAAAGCACATTAAAAAAATAATAATAAAAAAAAAAAAAGAAAGAAAGAAGAAGAAGAAGAAGAAAAAAAAAAGACAGTGATACTAAATTGAATGGGGTTCTGAGGCTCCACCCAAAATCCGATATGAGAAAAGCCTTGGCTTAGCCATAACGATTAACGAGATCAATCACTCAGTCTTCGTTACAGAAGGTGCCTCGTTGCTGGAGCTTGAAACTAAACCAGAAGCGGCAGCCTAAGCTCCGTTGATAAACAAGGATCCGGAAATGGAATGAAAGTTGCAATTCCACGACTGGAAAATGACCATGTCAGCGATGTTTGAAGTGGACGGCTAGCTCTAGAAAGAATCTTTGGGACGTTCAGATATTACACCCTAGGGGATCGCTCGTCACTTTGGTTTTGGCTCATCAACCGGAACCAGCCGTCCATTCTCTCTTTCTCTTCGTCTCTACATCTGCTCCTTTTTCGTGAGAGAGGCAAAGCAAAAACAGTGATACTAAATTGAATGGGGGTTCTGACGCTCCATTCTCTCTTTCTCTTCGTCTCTACATCTGCTCCTATTCGTTTCTCGCCCTTGCGGCGCCACTTTTAATGGCCCTCTCGTTTTCAAGGCAAGGGCTTACGCTGCTTCAAGGGAGTTATCCACTCAAGTCACTGCAGAAACACAGGCAGCAGAAAACGTAGAGAAGCACTCAAAGTCAGGCCAAGAGGGCTTCATTACTCCTCGTTCTCAGGATTTCAATGCTTGGTATGCTGATATCATTGCCAATGCTGAGCTTGCTGATTACGGCCCAGTTCGTGGCACCATGGTTATACGCCCTTACGGCTACGCTATTTGGGAAGCTATTCAGGTTTCGTTTCGTTTAGTTTAAGTTTTCAATTATTGTTTATTATCATTCATTATAAATTGATTTGGTTTTAAATTATTCTTTTTGTGCAGGATTACTTGAATGCTAAGATCAAGGAGACGGGCCATAAAAATGTATACTTTCCACAGGTGAGTTTCTTTATCTTCTTCTATCTTGCTTCACTTCTTTGTTCTATGACTCATTTGGTCATGCAAATTCTTTTGAAGTGTATACTGAATTTATTGATTGCCATGCTTTGAATTCCAAGGACTTACAAAATTCATTTTGGTTTTCTGATTTACTGATAAGGGGCGTTAGTCTTAAATAATGTAAGGAGATTTAATAACTGTGTCTAAGACAAACATCAGGGAAACCTAAATCGAACCAGAGCCGGCAGAGCTTGGGGAATGAATGTAATTTATTATTAACATCGGTGGGTTATGAACTCCCCAATAACAAAGAGAATTGAACTTTGAAGGGCTAGCACGTACATAATTTCCCAATTTTGATGTATGCAACCTGATAGATTACTTTTTGCAGCATTAGTTGCCCTTAGTGACCTTTGTTTATCTCTTAATCTTTGTTCAAATAATGTGGAACTTTGTACTTTGACCCCCCTCTGCAGATAATTGCATTTAAATCTTAGACAAAGTATTTTTTTTACCCTGCTCCAACACCCCGCCTCCCCACCCTAACTCTTCCGTCCACCCAGAAAACCTGCTTTCTGCAATCCTCTCTTTTCCTGTGTTGAAAAAAACATCTCAAAAAAGGAAAAAAGAAAAAGGAAAGGTCTTTGGAAGCCTCACTTTTTTTTCATATTGTCTCTAGAAAATTTTCATTTGGATGGAACTATAGTTTGGGAAAACAAAGAGAGGGAGGAAAAGTTCATCTTTGTTTGATGGATCTAACAATTTAATCATTCAAACCGAAAGTGCTGATACACTTAGAAAGTTTGTGGCCTCAGAAGTATGATATTGGGGCTATAGAGCCTTTGGCCCATCCTTTCCAAAACAATGATATTCTTGAAAACCCAAGGGCATCTTTGGTTACATGAATCTAGGGATTTGAAATGAAATGGGATTTCAAATCTACGGATTCATGGTTCAAAAAATTAGCTGTTTGGTTATCCTCAAATCTATCGAAGTTCATAGAGTTCCGTTGGGTTACTCCGCGTGAATCCGCAAATTTCATCAATTTTATACTTACAGTGGATTCATGAAATCCAGGGATTTCACTTTTTTGACTAAAAACGTGAATTTAGCCTGAAATCCAGGGATGTTTTACAACCAAACAAGTATAAAGCTCCGATTCATGAATCCAGGGATTTGAAATCTCTGGATTCAAATAACCAAACAAGCCCTAAAGCGACAAGAACTGCATAACTCTGCTATGTGGTGGCCCAGATGATCCTGAATTTCATAGTCCCCTGATCAAATGTCAAATCTTGATACTAGAAGGGTTTGCTACAAGGAAAAACAAAGCTCCAAAATATCAATGACTCCCAGGGGGTTACGCACGATTGCATGGACTGCCTAGAAGGTGGATGCCAATATAGGGATGCATAGACATACATGGGAATATGGGGTTGGTATTTGATTGAAACATGCTCAAAAATTTGGTTTGTGGCTAATCTAGACCATGTCCTTTCTATCCAACATGTCAAAGCATCTTTCCATGTGGCATAATGAGGTAGGATGTGCAAGAAACCCTTATTAATAGCAATTGGTCATTTTGCAAGCTTCAAGTACTTGGTAATTTATTGCACCTCGGATGACAAGTACAAGCCCTATTTTTCGTGTTTAGTTGGAAGAAAACTTGCTAACATGTGGAATTAGAACAACTAATATGTTTATTTGATTTAAAATACTCTATGGAACAAGCAACTAATTTTCTTGGTTTCACATTTATGTTTTTGGTAGTAACTCATGATAACATTTGCAGTTTATACCATACTCATTTATCGAGAAGGAAGCTAGTCATGTTGAGGGTTTCAGTCCAGAACTGGCAGTTGTGACTGTTGGAGGAGGAAAGGAACTTGAAGAAAAGCTTGTGGTTAGTTTTCTTGTTTATTTATTTATTTATTTTTAAGTTCTTTGTAATTGTAGGTCTTACCTTTTTAACCAGGTCTGTGAATTTTTCCACCTGAGTATGGCTTAATATCTTTCTATTGCACATTTGAGATATTGTAGGTTCGACCTACTAGTGAAACCATTGTGAATTACAAGTTTACTCAATGGATTAATAGCTACCGTGATCTTCCTCTCATGATCAATCAGGTGTCTTTCTTTATTATTATTTTTTTGTCAATAATCTGCTTATACTCGTATTCTAATAAGAATTTGGCCTTATAATTCTCTCCCTGTTAATTTCACAGTGGGCAAATGTGACAAGATGGGAAATCAGGACAAAACCTTTCATTAGGACCCTTGAATTTCTGTGGCAAGAGGGTCATACAGCACATGCAACCCTTGAGGAGGCAGAAGAAGAGGTTCTGTACCATCTTTACTCTTAAGATTGCTTCACATATTTAACTGTATGTTCTTAGTTAATTGATTAATGTTTTATTCCAGGCATTGAAAATGATCAATGTCTATAAAAACTTTGCTTATGAGCAAGCAGCAATACCTGTCATTGTTGGTCGAAAGTCCAGGCGTGAGACATTTGCTGGTGCTCTGAGGACCTATACAATTGAAGCCATGATGGGTGATCAAAGGGCCCTACAGGCTGGAACTAGCCACAATCTTGGACAAAATTTTTCCCGTGCCTTTGAAACCCAGGTACATAAACTTCAGAGCTTAATATTGCATTTAATAAGAAAAACACTTGGAGAACTGTTAAAATGTGGGTAGGTGATTTGCAAGTGCTCTTTTTGTTTGTTTTGGGACGTCTACATCCATGGTGATTTGAGTAAAATTGTCCAAAGCATAAACAATGTCCTGCAGTTAAAATCATCTCAATAGTTCTAGAATAGTTCTCCCCCACCCCCCCCCCCCCCCAAAAAAAAAAAAAAAAAAAGGAAAAAAAGAGTGAAATGACTTGTTTGAAGAAACTAGTGAGCTTGACCTAAATTTTTGTAAATTGGGTCAATTAATACCTAGTTAACCCGAAAGTAAAATACCCAAGGCCCATAGAACCCAACAATGAGCCAAAAAAAAAAAAAAAAAAAAAAAAAAGAAAAAGAAAAAGCAATGAAGGCCCAATCATTCTGATTGGACACCTTAAATATATTTATGTCTGGAAAGTTGTTGGGCATGCAACCTATTCTGCCACATGGATGGTGATGATGAAGACACCAGTCCTATGGAGCGACAGTTTTGACTTTATCATTGGCACCGACGTAGAGATCCCAACACTGATATGGTTGGGCAACAAGTTTAGAGTTATTGAATCACTGGAGTCCATTGGTTTGACTTCTATTGGATTTTATTTGTGTTTATTGGTGTTTATTTGTTTGTTGGGTTTTGTTAGGTATACTGTGTTTTACTTGGTTTGTTTGGATTTTTTTTTAATAATTAATGTTAATTGGGCTTTGGATCAATTCATGGGTCATAATTAGTCTATGGGTTGTTTTCATGTAATGGTACTTTTTGAATCTCCAGTTTTGACACTAGGTAATAAAGCATCATTAGGAATATTATTTAATTTTAGATTTTTCCTTATAAGAAGGGATGTAATTCGCTATTGGAAATTTTTATGAATGAATGAAAAAATAAAAAGAAAAGAAAAGAAAAGAAAAACTCTCTTGCACTAGAACCTGTATCTCTCTCGTTGGTGTGACTTCCTTAGATCTTCCCTTCTCTCTCCTTCTCTTCTCAGCAGCTTTTGCTGCCTGTATTTTAACTTTTTAAAACTTTTTCTTCCCTATCTTTAGGTTGGCAGTGAGGTGAGGACACTGCTTCCTTTCCTCTTTCATTCCCCTCAGTTTTCTTTGTTTTATTATTATTTTCTTCCTCTGGTTCTCCCCTCCCATGGTGTGCAATTTCTAGTTTCTTTCTCTTTCTGTTGTTATTTCCTGCTGTTTTATGACTGCAGGTTCACCCTAACTAAATCTCTTTTTGGTATATTATTTCCCTTTTCATATATTACTTATGTTTTTTCAACCTTTCCATATATTACCATGATACAACTGTTTTTGTTCCCCACTGTTCTCTTTTAGGATTTTCTGACATTGTTATTAGCTGTTTCCTATTCTTAGATATAGCCTTTCTGGGCTATGACAGCATTTACTATTTTAGGATCTTTAATTGATTTGTACTTAATTTAAATGTGAAGTTCTCATAATCCCCATCCTCATGCTTCCGAATTGAGTTTTGCTTAGTCTTGCATATCAGTTTAGGCTGATTTTGATAATTGCGTTATTTATCTTGTCTAATTTGCATGTTAATCTCATATTTTTCTGCTGCATTTCCTCCTTGTTTAATGCCTTCCTATTAGGACTTGTACCCTCCTAGTGTACACCTAACAAGCCCTTGTAGGATCCCTAGTCCATGGGGTTTCCCCTACGTCAGATGATGTGGCAGTTTCAACTGTTGGGTATCTAGGGCATGATTGTATTGGCCCTCTGTCGAATTCCAAACTCAAAAGTCAGACATATACCTCCTATCTTTTGTCATTTTCCTTTCAATCATCCATTTAGTGGAATGCACTCTGCCAGCCTTTCTGAGTCCTTAATGTTTAATACTTTTATATATGTAAACAATTTCATGCCCATCTAATGTACTATATGGTCCATTTGTAAGAACTTCTATTAATCTGTGTCAGTAGGAATAAACTATTAAGGGAATTGGATTTCGACGGGAACTAAGTGTATATGGATTATGAATCTTATTTGGTGTTAGTTTGAGAAAGAATAAGGTGAAGAATGAGGGAGAGGAGAAGATGGAAGCCACGACTTAGTTGTGGAGGCTCTAAGAAAACTTATGAGCACACCTCAAAATAACTTCAATATATATAGGCTGATTTACAAGTCTGTTCTATATAGGAAAGCATCAACCAATTTCAATTGGTATAAAACTCTTAATTACCACTATCTTTTTCCTATCGAGAGTTAGCGCAAGGCACTAACTCTCGATGGATCAGTCTTTCCCAAATTGCCCTTTCCTAACACTCCCCCTCAAGCTGGAGCATATATATTACTCATGCCCAGCTTGTTACAAATATAGGTAACCCTTGTATTCCCTAGAGCTTTGGTGAACAAATCTGCGAGTTGTTCTCCAGTCCTCACATGCTTGGGGGATATTATGCCTTGTAGTAACTTCTCACGAACAAAGTGGCAATCTACTTCAATATGCTTGGTACGTTCATGAAAGACTGGATTTGATGCGATATGAACCGCAGCTTGATTATCACACCATAACTTCATTGGTGTGTCATCAATAATTCCTAATTCCTGGAGTAATTGTTTTATCCATACCATCTCGCATGTTACCTATGCCATAGCACGATACTCAGATTCTGTGCTTGATCTTGCTACCACAATTTGTTTCTTACTCTTCCATGATACAAGATTTCCTCCAACGAATGTGCAGTAGCCTGTAGTCAATCTTTTATCAATAGGTGATCCAGCCCAATCAGCATCAGAGAATTCTTCAACATTTCTATGTCCATGATTAGTGTAAAGAAGTCCGCGTCCTGGAGCTTTCTTAAGATACCTTAGAATTCGTATAACTGCATCCCAGTGTGATGTTCGTGGGGCAGACAAAAATTGACTCACAACACTGACAGGAAAGGTAATGTCAGGTCTAGTCACAGTCAAATAATTCAACTTCCCAACAAGCCTTCTGTACTTCTCTGGATCATCAAGAATGGTTCCATCTTCTGGCATTAACTTTAAGTTACATTCCATGGGAGTGTCTATGGGTTTTGGATCCCAACATTCCTGTTTCAGAAAGCAAATCCAGTACATACTTCCGTTGAGATAAGAAGATGCCCTTTGTTGATTGGGCAACTTCAACTCCTAGAAAATACTTTAACTTGCCCAAGTCTTTGGTCTGAAAATTTTCTTGTAAATAGGTCTTTAACCTATCAATTCCTGAAGTGTCATCTCCTGTAATGACGATATCATCAACATAAACTACAAGAAAGATCTTGCCTGCATCAGAGTTTTTAAAGAATACAGAGTGATCACTTTCACAACGAGTCATCCCAAATTCTATTACAACAGTAGTGAATCGTCCAAACCATGCTCGAGGTGATTGCTTGAGACCATATAATGATTTGCGGAGGCGACAAACCTTATTCTTCTCCCCCTGAGCAACAAACCCAGGTGGTTGCTCCATATACACTTCCTCATGCAGATCTCCATGAAGGAAGGCATTCTTTACATCCAACTGAAACAAGGGCCATTGGTTGGTAGCGGCAAGAGAGATTAAAATGCGGATGGAAGTAAGCTTGGCAACAGGCGAAAAAGTATCAACATTATCTACGCCATAAACTTGAGCATAGCCCTTAGCAACGAGACGAGCTTTCAGGCGAGCTAAAGAACCATCAGGATTAACTTTCACAATGAATATCCACCTACAACCAATAGCTGTCTTTCCCAAGGGTAAGGGCACAAGATCCCAAGTCTGATTGTCTTCTAAGGCTTGTAATTCTTCGTTCATTGCACTGACCCACCCAGGATTAGACAAGGCTTTAAGAACATTCTTAGGAATAGGATAAGTCTCTATAGTAGATAGAGCAGTAGAGAACCCAGGTGATAAAGTAGAATATGAAATAAAGTTAGAGATGGGATACTGAACACAAGAACGAGTACCTTTCCGAAGAGCAATGGGAGTGTCAAGGTCAGATTTGGTAGGAACGTCCGCAGGATCAACAGACGAAGTCGGCATAGAGGTAGAGACCGTAGGTACAGAGGGGGAGCCGGTGGTTTTGGACAGCGCATGTACACTTTGGTGATGTCTAGTGGAGGTGGAGGTGAAGGAACTATATCCTGTGAAAACACACTTTGAAAAATACATAGATCATCATTTAGGTCGGTTAAACTATGAGATTCAGTAGAAAACGGAGTGGACTCAAAAAATGACACATCTGCAGTAACAAAATATCTGGGTAAGTCAAAAGAATAACAACGATATCCCTTTTGAGTGCGAGAGTACCCCACAAAAATACACTTAGGTGCACGAGGATCAAGTTTTTAGAGATCCCTGGACGATGATTACGAATGTAACATACACAACCAAATACGCGAGGAGGCAAGGTAAATAAGGGAGATGAAGGAAATAAAAGAAAATGAGGAATGCCACCTTTTAAGACAGATGAAGGCATCCTGTTAATAAGATAACAAGCAGTTGAAACTGCATCAGCCCAAAAGGATTTAGGAACCTTCATCTCAAATAAGAGAGAACGGGTGACCTCCAATAAGTGTCTATTTTTTCTTTCTACAACCTCATTTTGTTGAGGAGTATCGACACAGGAGGATTAGGGCTGCAACTAGGGTTGGGCCGGGGCTTTTGCAATCATAAGCCCAGCCCTATATGGTATAATTTGAGCCCATTCCCGCCCTGGCCCTAGTTCAGGGCCAATGATTATTGTCCCTGGCCCAAACCCTACAGGGCCAAGCCAAGCCCATTCCCGCCCTAATTGGCCCTAATTAGGCCGGGTCGGGATGGGTTGGCCCTGATTGGCCCGGATTAGCCTTGATTGGCCTTGACCCTGATTGGCCCTGATTGGCCCTTGGCCCTGGCCCCTGGCCCTGATTGGCCCTCGTCCCTGGCCTTAATTGGCCTTGTCCCTAGCTTTAATTGGCATATCTTTGGTCGTAAATATCAAATGTAAGATAGGTAGCAATACAATGATCAAGAAATCATGGGGAAAAGCATGGAAAGGGGGTGGGGGGAAGAGTGAGTGAGAGAGAGAGAGCAGACACCTCGCTTTTCAGAAACTAAAACAACACCATTCTATAATTCCAAATAATGCATGAATTTTGATGTCATAAATCTGTTTCTAATTTGCTATTCGATGAAAATTATGGTTATTATATGTAAGCTCGAAGGGAAAAAGAAAAAGATTTATCTCAATTCTTAATTAATTTCTAACTTCTAAGACAATGGTCAAACTTCATTCCAAATTTCAAATTTGTCTTTCCCCAAGTTTCTCTCTCTCTCTTTTTATTCTGTTTTTTCCTTTGGTTTTTCTCCAGTAGCAAAGAGTTAAAATTATTCATGAAATAGGATAAGTAGAGAGAAGAATTGTAATTAAATTTAGGCATATTTGAAAGTCAAGTCAATTATAGAGAATGTCACACAAACTCTTTTTGTAAACTTAGAAACATCAGAGATTTAGAATTCAAAAGGAATCTGATAAAATGAAAAATTTATCTTCAAAGTCAAGAACTTAAGCCGTAGGTAGGTATGTTTTCATTCACAACTGTTCAATAAATTGATATCTTTATTCAATACAAAAAAATTCATATTCAAAACCTTGTTAACAAGTAAATCGATGATAATTTAGTATTCAACAAAAAAAAATGTACTTTTTTCATAGTTAAAAAAAATAATGTTTTAGTTACAAACATAGCTATATGTCTTTAATAAATTTTTTTGAAATATCACAGTAGATTTGTTAGATACTCATGATGAGAAGTTGGGGTATAGATTTGTTAAATATTAATTATTTATGTAATAGTTTTTATTGTTTATAATATATTATCTCGCCTTAGTCAAAAAACAAAATCAATATTTTATTGAACTAAAAATGACTTTGTTGGAAAAATAAAAATTACCTTAAAAATAATATAAAAAGTGAATTTATAGTCTAATATGATCAAAGTGACTAAATGTCAAAATCAAGACTCATATCAATGTTAGTATGAAGATCAGGGTAAAAATCTAGTACTGTAGTACATAATCATCGTCAAATTAATATTAAGATTAGAGCCAAAATTAGGGTCAGGATCAGGGCCAAAATCAAATAGATGCTTATTACATTGGTAATGAGGTTATAATTTATTTTTATTAATTTTCTACAAAACATGATCATGTTTCTAAAATTTGACACGTGTCAAGTATCCACCCATATGTATTACAATTAATTCCTTTCCATGTGGGTGGAGGGTCCAAAGTCTTTAGACTCAAATCAGGGCCAAGATCAGGGCAAATATCAGGGCCAGGATCAGGGCAAATATCAGGGCCAGGATCAGGGCCAAAATCGGGGCTAGGATCGGGGCCAGATCGGGGCCATAATCGGGGCCAAGATTAGGGCCAAAATCGGGGCCGGACGGGGATGGGTCGGGGCCAAGATCGGGGCCAAGATCGGGCCTAGGTCGGGCAAAAAATCAGGGACGGGCCGGGATGGGCTGGGCGGGCCAAAGAGTAATCCCAGGCCCACCCTTGGCCCTAGTTCAGGGCCAGAATATTTTGGCCCTAACCCGCCCTTAGGGCCAAAATCTTTAGCCCAAGCCCTATTCGGGCTTAGGGCGGGTTAGGGCCGCCAGGGTCAAACTTGCACCCCTAAGGAGGATTGGTGAAGAATCCCATTAGAAGCCATAAATTTACAAAAAAGATCAGAGAAATATTCTTTGGCATTATCACTACGAAAGGTTTGAATAGGAACACCAAATTGAGTATGAATTTCAATAACAAAATTGCAAAATATGTCAAATAATTCTGAACGATTTTTCATTAAATAAAGCCAAGTGACTCTTGAAAAGTCATCCACAAATGTAACAAAGTATCTGTAACCTGAAGTAGAACTAACAGGACAGGGTCCCCACACATCAGAATGAACTAGAGAGAAAGGGTGGTCTGATCTGTTATGTATACGAGGAGGAAAACTCACACGATGAAGTTTTCCAAATTGACAAGACTCACAGTCCAGCTTAGAAAGAGAATGAAAACTTTTATCTACCAATTTTAGGGTTTCCAAAGACGGATGCCCCAACCGACAATGTATTTGATGGGGGATGGAAATACTAGAAAAAGCAGTAGAGGATATCTCCTCGAATAGATACAACCCCCCCGAGATACGGCCTCTACCAAGCATCTTCTTCGTCGTAAGATCCTGAAATAAACAATATCCAAGAAAGAATTGCACCAAACAGTTATTAGTGGAAGTAAATTTATGAACAGATAATAAGTTAAATGGCAAATTAGGTACGTAAAGAACTGAGGGTAGGGTAATGGATGGAGTGAGTTGAACTATACCCACTCCTTTAACATTGATATGAGAGCCATCAGCAAGTGTAACCAAAGAGGATGATGGAACAAAAGAGGAAAATATACCCGTAGCCCCGGTCATATGATCGAAGCTCTGAATCACCGATCCATGGGCGAGATGTGGTTGCAAGGCAAGCGATAGCATTACACTCCGAACAAGGGTGGCAGCGGATGATTGTGGTTGAGTGGCACAAAGCGAGTGAAACGAATATAATCTTCCTCAGTCATCTTTACAGTCTTACCCTCAGGATGAACTTTAGTAGTTGTAGACGCTGATTCAGAGGTAATGATTGCATTCGCCATGTGTGGGGGCTTCCCATGAAGCTTCCAACAATATCGTTGAATATGTCCTCGGACGACCACAATGATGACAAGTCTTAACTTGTCTGTCTTGATCGATAGAGTTGTGTGAACTTGGATATTTTCCAGTATTATTTCCTCTTGTTCGTCCTATATTCTGTCCACCAGGGGCTTGTCCTTCAGAAGTGCCTCGAGAAATTGTTGCCAAAGCTGAATTTTCTGGAGAGTTATTGGTACTCTCCCTTGCAACACAAAGAACTCTTGAAAATGTGTCAGCTAACCTGGGTACATGATCACTACCAAGAATCTGTGCTCTAACTGCCTCAAACTCCTTTCCAAGACCTCCCAAGAAACCCATAACAGCTAATTGCTCTCTTTGATTTTGCATAGTTTTGACATCAGAGGAGATAGGTAGAATAGAGTTTAGTTCTTCATACATTCTTTTAAAATCTGCAAAATATTGGGTAATATCTCTACCTTTCCTATCTACTCGATAAAATTCCTGGGACAATTCGTAGATTCTAGCCAAATTATTCTGACCAGAATACAACACATTCAAATACTCCCATAATTCCTTCACAGTTTGTAAGTGAGTAACCAAATCTACAATATTATCGGCCAAGGAATTAAACATCTGCCCAAGTATTCGAGCATCAACAATTGCCCAAGTATCATCCTCTTTAGGTACAGTCTTAGTCAAATGATCTATTTGTCCCCGTCCAGTAAGAATGATTCTAACTATAGCCCTCCACTGGTGGAAATTTGATGCACCCTCTAATTTCTTCCCAGTTAACCGATGAGAGGATGAAGAAATTATTTCAGTCATGGTATTTTTACTTGAAGTTTCTCCAATATCCAAACACAATTAAAACCAAATCAGATTAATCTTAGAAATCAGATGCAGATAAGTTTCAGAAATCAAAATCTGATTAATCCCAAAATCAGAAACCAGAAACAGATTGTCCCAGAATCAGAAATCGAAATCAGTTAATCTCGATCAAATTCAATAATTCAAATCAAATTAATCTCAGAATCAGAATTAATTCAAGAAACAAACCACCAGATATTGAACCACTTGAACCAATAGAGCAAACCAAATCAACTCAAAACCAGTCTTAAAATCAGGAAACTTGGTCACGAAGTCACTCTTCTCTTTCTCTCTCACTCTCTCCAGTTTCAAACAGCGTCGGAAACGAGAAAAAAAAAAAAAAAAAAAACAGATCGACTACTCCGGCGGCACCAGCGACTACTCCGGCGACTTCTTCTTCTCCTAAGAATGGTTATTCTCTCAACCCTCACTCTTCTCTTTCTCTCTCACTCTCTCCAGTTTCAAACAGCGTCGGAAACGAGAAAGAAAGAAAAAGAAAAGAAAAAAAAAAAAACAGATCAACTACTCCGGCGACTTCTTCTTCTCCTAAGAGTGGTTATTCTCTCAACCCTAAACAGATCGAGAGACACTCTATCATAAAACGAAAAGTATCTCAATACAGTTTATTCGTACCTGAAAATTGCATATCCGATATCAATTTTGGGCATTCCCTTGCACCGATCTTCAACGAAGACATCAAAGTAATGGCAGCGTAAGAAGCTGCGTCAATCTTCAAATAGAAATCACCAACAAGTGCAGCGTAAGGTGCTGCATCCCTTTAATTTCTGGAAACGACTCTCACAGGTACGGTTTCTTTTCTTTCTATAGAATCAACTGTTTGTACTAGTAATTCTTCGAATCGAAAGGAATAAGATGACCTACAGCTCTAATACCATGTTAGTTTGAGAAAGAATAAGGTGAAGAATGAGGGAGAGGAGAAGCTGGAAGCCACGACTTAGTTGTGGAGGCTCTAAGAAAACTTATGAGCACACCTCAAAATAACTTCAATATATATAGGCTGATTTACAAGTCTATTCTATATAGGAAAGCATCAACCAATTTCAATTGGTATAAAACTCTTAATTACCACTATCTTTTTCCTATCGAGAGTTAGCGCAAGGCACTAACTCTCGATGGATCAGTCTTTCCCAAATTGCCCTTTCCTAACAGTTACATATCTAGAACATCCAAAGTTGACCCAAGATACATTGGATGCAGAGATGTCATATCCAGGTTGGGTTCTGATTGGATTTCAATATCTTTATCCATATAACAAATCAAGTAGAGTTTCTCGATGGGTTAGAAACTATTGAACTTGCAGCTACTGACTTGGCATCTAAACCAACTATGCTGATGAGCAAACTGATTTTTATGATCATTCTTAGAGTAGAGTTGTATCTGTGTTGAATTTATTATTATATACAGTCCATTGTCCTATCTTACTTACATTTGAGTTTTCACCCACTACCTAGTTAAATACATACAACCTCAAAGAAATATGTAAATTACACAACTCAATTTAACAAAACATCAGTTTCAAAAAGAAGTTCCCATCCTCTTCTTCAACTCTATTCTTGGGTAGCAACACCTTTGCCCTGGTCATGGATCTAGGGACTTGTCAACATTTACAATGATGAGCCTTACGAGCTAATAAGCGATATAGACAACCATGAAAGCAAATCAGATAAATCATACATCCATTAGTTCATCAAAGTTCCATGACATAAAATTACTTTGATTAATTCTTGATAGCCATTTCAGTTCTTTTTTTTCTTCTTTTCTTTATTAACATCAGACTTAAGCTCTACCTATAGAGAAGATACCCTTAGTCTAGACCACACAAGTGGCATCAGTCTCAATCTCAGTCTCGGTCTCATTCTTATAGGTTCTCACTAGGAGATTCTCTTTTCAGTCTCTTGGCATAAGGCCAGGTGTCCTCCATAGGCAGCTATCATTGGTCTAATTTATCTTTTCACTTTTCAGTCTCGCTTCATGTCTTCCCATTTGGGTACACTAGGTACCAGGACTTACAGAAGCCGTGCTTGTCAGCATTTTAACATTGTATTTCTTTTTATTGCTTCTCCTCCTTCCTTTTCTTTTCCCCTTTTATGTTCAATTTCAATCTTACATTACTGTACCTCTTCCATTTTAGTGTACCTCTTTCATTTCAATTATCACTTAGCCTTGTTTGAAAAGGGTTTGACACAATTCATACAATTATCAACACAGTCCCATCATTTAAATAAAGAAACATGCAAATTCTGAATTTAACAAGCATGAGCATTGTTTCTTATTCCTAGTTATAGTTCAAGAATATAACCAGCATTTCGATTCAAATATTTTAGTCAAGTATTTCTGCTATCATTCAATGCAACATTCAAGTCCATGCACTTGTGTTTTATTCGAAAGACAACATATCACACACTTTCATAGATCGCATAAATGAAAGAAATAAGATAGGCTTTGTATTAACAAGTGAATATTGTCCCTTTACTAGGTGAAACCATTCACTTGCAACATACATGAGTTCGTCAATACCAGTTACTTGTTCTTGTTCCGAGCATATCTCTTGATCCATAGTTGGTTAGTACTCGTTCTATCTTGTAGTAGATTAAAACATATATTTCATTTACAAAACTCTTATTGTTGCATTCGTAAAAAGCTTTAAGCCTCTTGGTTTTCGCTGGGTTTATAAACCCCCTTTTACTAATTTCATCTTTATGGCCTTCATAAAAACTAATAATTACTTAATATAAGATGTAAAAGTTCTTGAGAAAACTAAGCAAATGATTGTGAAACAATTTCCCCATGTTCGCTTCCCTTCAGACTTCCCAATGGGCAACAATTCCTCTCTTTTTTCTTTCTCCCCCCAAGCTTTGGTAAGGCTAAATTCAGCAACTACTTATTGTTGTATTATTATTGTTATTATTATTATTATTATTATTATTATTATTATTTGGTTCTTTTACATCAAGAACAACCACCCTCCAACAACCAAAGTAATGCATTGGCTAATAGAAATTAGAGAAATGCTTTTAGTTGAAGTTTCATTCTATTAACAAGGTTGAACAAAGATATTATACATGGACCTTCAGCAATATAATGAATCTATTCTTTAATACACATACATCATAACCAAACTTCAGATTTTACATTAATATTCAAGTATGGGTACAATCTTGTGATGAAATACCTTTACTTTGGGTCAAAGAGTTTCCTATAACCATTAAAAAAAAACATGAGTTGCAACCCTCATTATGTAGAGGCAACTAAGGGTCAACTATGTCTTTCAGGCATTTCACAAACTTTTGAAATGCAACCTTGCATAGGCTTCTAAAAGAAAGTTTTCCTAACTAACGCATGCATCCACCCTTAGGAGAAACCTGAAATAAAATTTATAAGCTTTGGGTTTTAGGAAGCAAGATCTTACCTCAGTTTGAATAATCAAAGAGCCCTCAATCTCATATCTCCAAATCAGCTTACACCTTCTTGCTCTATACTGGTTATGCTTGAGAGTACAACAACAACAACAATAAGCCTTGTCCCAACTAAATGGGATTGGCTACATGGATTCTTGCCTTCCAATCAGTTTTGTTTGAGGCCATACTAGATACAAGGCCTAAACTATATGTATCCTTTCTCACCACTTCTCTTAAAGTTATCTTTGGTCAACCCCTAGCTCTTCTAGTTCCTTCAATCTGGATTATATCACTTCTCCGTACAGGGGCATTTATAGGTCTTTGTTGAACGTGGCCGGGCCACCTCAAACGACTTTCCTGAAGCTTATCACTTATGGGAGCAACTCCCAAGCCAACTCTAATATGATCATTTCTTATCTTATCAATCCTAGTTTTGCCACTCATCCATCTTAGCATCCTCATTTCTGCTACACTGAGTTTATCTATATGATTCTTTTTAACAGCCCAACACTCTGCACCATACATCATAGTTGGTCGAACAACGGTCCTATAAAATTTTCCTTTAAGCTTTAATGGGATACACCGATCACACAAAACCCCGGACACACCTCTCCACTTCATCCACCCTATTTTAATTCTTTGGGAAACCTCATTCTCTAAATCGCCTCTTTTACTTATGATTGAACCTAGGTACCTAAAACAATCACTCTGAGGAATCTCTTTATTGTTAAGTTTCACCACCTCATCGTCTGCCCGATCATGATTACAAACTAGATATTCTGTCTTCGATCTACTTAGTTTAAAGCCTTTTGATTCCAAAGCTACTCTCCATGATTCTAATTTGGTATTAATCCCCACTTGAGTCTCATCAATCAACACAATATCATCAGCAAAAAGCATACATCAGGGAACCTCATCTTGAATGTCTTTAGTTAATTCATCAATTACAACTGCAAATAGATATGGGCTTAAAGTTGATCCTTGATGTAGCCCAACTATAATTGGGAATTCATTACTTTGTCCCCCCACTGTTCTTACACTTGTCACCGAACTATCATACATATCCTTAACTATATCTACATATTTACTTGCAACACTTCTTCTCTCTAGTACTTGCCAAATTAATGCTCTAGGGACTTCATCATAAGCTTTTTTTAGGTCAATAAATACCATATAAAGGTCTTTCCTACATTCTCTATACCTTTCCATAAGTCTCCTAATTAGGTAAACAGCCTCTGTTGTAGATCTTCACGGCATAAACCCAAATTGGTTCTCCATAATTGTAGTTAAGTGTCTCAAACGGGTTTCAATTATTCTCTCCCATAATTTCATAGTATGGCTCATCAATTTAATGCCCCTATAGCTATTACAACTTTGAATATCTCCTTTATTTTTGTAAATTGAAACTACGATGCTTCTCTTCCATACATCTGGCATTTTCCCTGTGCTCATAATATTATTAAACAACTTAGTCAACCAAACTAGTCCCTGGGTTCCCAAGCTCTTCCATACTTCTATTGGGATTTCATCAGGACCTTGTGTCTTGTCAAGTTTCATCCTCCTTAATGCTTCTTTTACTTCGGACATCGAAATTCTATGTATATAAGTTCGAAAATTGGTGCCTTGGTGAAAGGGGTAATTGTTTGAATCATAAGTGCTTGAAGTATGCTCATTTAGTAGACTAGAGAAATAGATTTTCCATCTTTTCTTAATGTCCTCATCACATACTAATACTTTACCATCTCTGATAAGATCCTTATAATAGCTTGGAAAATTAATACAAAGTTGCAAGAATTAACAAGATAGACTCTGGTTTCTATGGTGCCAGTCACCCCCACACCTCATAGCGGTGTCTCTCAGCCTACGGCTTCCTAAGAAAGCTCTCATAAAATATTCGATACCTCTCCACTCAATTGTCCCTTTATTTATTACCTTCAACTAACCCTAATTCTCTCTCTCTCCTCCACATGGCCTCATCCTAGGGCCCTAACACTACCGGCCCCTCAAAAATCACCTTGTCCTCAAGGTGATGGAAAATTTGAGGTGTGGTCTTCATGCTTCACAGCACATGCTTGCCACATAAACACTGGGTTTGGAAGATTCGAGCGTTTCTGCCACACGAGGAACCTCTCCAATACAGATCTGCGAAAAGATGTGAGAAATAGCATCAAAGCTTGGTGCAATACACTGGGTTTGGAAGATTCTGTCGCTGGCAACGAAACCAACGCCCAACGCGAGTCTGCAACTCCCTTGACGCCGCCTACTGTTGTTGCGATTTCGAGAGGTTGAAGATGAGGATTTCCCCATTTTGTGGTTCGGTTAGGCCCTGGTTCGGTAAGTGCTTGGTTCGAAGTAATCTTAAATGTGGGTCGTGGTCTAACTGGGTTATTTGGGTCCAAGTGGTAAATGAGATATATTGGGTATTGTTGGGAGGAAATGGGCTAGGCCCATAGTGGATCTTTGAATCGGTGGCGTTCAAACACTTAAACCCATGAGTTAAAAAATATAACTTGGGTACTGGGTTAACAAAATGGACTGAGCTTAATAGAATGAGTTGGGCCCATAGTGTTGCTTGTAGGTTGGTTAAACCTAACCACTTGAAATCATGGGCTAAGAAATTTGGGTTAATGCAATAGAATGGGCTTGGGTTTAATGGAATAGGTTGGGCCCAAGGGGGTTTCTTAGGGAAACTGACGGCCCAATCTTTGAACTTGGTTTTCTTTGGGCCTAAGTTTGATCCTTTGCATACTTGGGTTGGGCCGAATGGATAAGAATTTTGGCTCTTAATATGTGAACCAAATCCATAAACCGGTTTGAGTTGAGTCGAACCAAATCCAAAAACCCTAAAACTCCATCGTCTTCTTCCTTTCCTGCGAGACTCATCCACACCGGCTGCAATTTCTAGAATAAGACTTGCGATCAACAGCTTGCAGTGACCTTCCTCTTTTACCGCCGATTGAGATTCTTCCTTCCCTTGAGTTGTTTCTAGAAAATGTTTCGCAATCATAACCCTCAATCCGAATAGGGAAACCGATCCTTGAAGATCTTCCTATATAGGAAACTTGCCCCATAACCGCAACTCTGTCACACACGAATTTTGCAGAAAATCAAGCTGTCTCTGCTCCAATGGTGCCGACAATTCTTCTTCCATAGCTGTTGCCATCACCCATGGGGGTTTCGCAGGAGATCGTGCTACCCAACTGTTGTTATCTATCGACAGACTGTGTTTCTCCCATGGTGGTTCTGTTAAGAACTCAACTGATGCCTCATCACTGTTGATTCCCCAGGTCTGAATTGCTTTGATGGTGTTTACAACGTCAGTTACTTCAACGTTTTCAGTAAACTTTAGAGGTTCAGCAGGCAATTGTAGGTCTCCGTGTGTGTTAACCTTTTTTAGTTTCACATGATTAGAAGCCCTTCCAATCTTCTCACCTCCATTGAAACTGAGTTTCAAAGCTTCTTTGAAACTCGCCCAATCCAGTACTGACCACTCCCTCTGGTAGAGCCACTCAAGGGTTTCTCCTTCCAGATGTTGGAGAGCCACACCTAGCCATTGTTCTTCCTCGATTTGGTTCTCCCAGCAGAACAAAAGAACCTCTAAAATCCATCTTTACAAGTCTCCTTCACCAGAAAATGAAGGCAGTGCCATCACCTCCCTGGATCGTGAATGCTCTGATACCAGTTGATAAGATCCTTATAATAGCTTGGAAAATTAATACAAAGTTGCAAGAATTAACAAGATAGACTCTGGTTTCTATGGTGCCAGTCACCCCCACACCTCACAGCGGTGTCCCTTAGCCTACGGCTGCCTAAGAAAGCTTTCATAAATATCCGATACCTCTTCACTCAATTGTCCCTCTATTTATTACCTTCAACTAACCCTAATTCTCTCTCTCTCCTCCATGGCCTCATCCTAGGGCCCTAACAATCTCCATTTTTAATACATCTAACATGGTCAAGAGCTCTACTTTTCGTATCCCTCATCTTAGCAATCTTATAAATAGATTTTTCCCCTTCCTTCGTGCCCAACTTATTGTATAACTCTTCATACTTCTTTTCCCTTGCTTTTCTTGCAATTTTCTTAGTTTTATTTCTATCCAACTTATACCTTTGAAGATCCTCAACATCCTTACTTCTTTGCCATGTCTTAAAACTAGCTTTCTTATTCCTAATGGCAGCTTGAACCTCACTATCCCACCACCAAGTGTCTCTATAAGAATAGAGCTTTCCTTTTGATTCACCTAGGACATCTTTAGCCACCTTCTTGATACACATAGCCATCTCATTCTATATCGCATTGGTATCCCCCTTAAAATCCCACTTTCCTTGTTTGACTACTTCATTAACGAAAGGATTTCGAGCACTCTCCTTTCAAGTTCCACCATCTTATCCTGGGATAGTTAACCTTGGACCTTTTATGTGTTTTTGGGGTTAAGCACATATCCAAGACCACAAGTCTATGTTGTGCAGTTAAGCTTTCCCCCGGTATCACCTTGCAATCCTTGCACAACAATCTATCAGTTCTTCTAGTTAGAAAGAAATCTATTGGTTATGCTTGAGAGTATTCAACCTAAATAGAGGACTCAGTCTCTTTCTAAAGCCCTTAAATAGCAATCATTCACTCTTTAAATTTCTTCCTTTATTCTTCCCCAACTTCAGCATTTTCTCCTTTACTTGCAAAAATGAAACAGGGAGTTGGGGTTTTGAGTTTATTTTTGCTTCTCTTTTTACTCTTCTTCTTCTTCTTCTTCTTCTTCTTCTTCTCTTTCTTCTCTTTCTTTCTTTCTTTCTTTCTTTCTTTTTTTCTTTTTTTTTTTTTTTTTTTTTTTTTTTTTTTTTTTTTTTTTTTTTTTTTTTTTTTTTGTTGTTTTGTGTGTTTTATGTTATTATTATTTTTTTACCTTAAAGCTAATCATGGGTTAAAGGGGCTGGTTTAAATTTGAATCAAACCAACCCAAATTGGTTAAGTTCATAAACCTATCATTATTAATAAACAATGAACTAAAAAAAGAAGATACACATCCATCAATTTTTTTTAAAAATAATTCGTTACCTTTTATTGCCTCCAACGCTTTGACTCAACCACTCGCATTGGGACCTATTCATAAATGGGTAAACCTTTTTTAAAATAATGGTACCAATGTGGGGCACTACATCCTATCCCCCTTAAGATAAATTTCGTCCTCAAAATTTGCTTACCATATCAATCGAAAAGTTCAGGGTATCGAGTCCACATATTTGACACCAGCTCCCATGATGCCCCTTGACCCGAATGGCTACCTGATAATACCTTCCCACAAGTGTTATGGATTTGTTCCTTAGCTTCTTTCTTGCTAATCAAGGATCTTTAATGGTTTTTCTTCATATTTCATATCTTGTTTCACTTGCAACGGTTTATAATGCAAAACAGGAGATTGCTTGGCGACATATTTCTTTAGCGTTGATACAAGGAATACATTATGGATGTAGGACAGCTCTAATGGTGAGGCAGGTCTATAAGCCACAGCTCCAAAACCTCAAATTGTCCTATAAATCACGGACTCAAGTTCCCTCTCTTTCCAAATCTCAAAACACCTTTCACTGGTGCTATCTTCAGAAAGATGTGCCAACTAGTAAAAGCAGAACACCAAAGACCTTCAAGGCTATTACAACCACTTGATGTGCCTGAACGGAAATGGGAACAGTTTACCATGGATTTCTTAACTGCTTCGCTTAGACCTTCTTAAGGATATGATGCCATTTGGGTGATTGTAGATTGGCTGACCTAATCAGCACACTTCCTATTCAAATAAACTATTAGATGGAAAAATTGGCGAAACTATATGTGAAAGAAACTGTAAGATTGCATGGAGTGCTTGTATCCAAAGTTTTCAACCGTGATCCAAGGTGTACCTCTAGGTTTTGGAAAAGTTTATAAAAGGCTTTCAATTAAGCTTTAGTATGGCTTTCCATCCACAAACAGATACAAAAATTGAGAGAACAATTCAAGTAGTGGAGGAATGCTAAGGGCTTATGTGATTGGTTTCAAGAGAAGCTGGAGTGATTGAATTTGCATATAAGAATAGCTACCAGTGTACTATAAGAATGGCTATTTATGAGGCCCTTTACAGAAGAAGATGTAGATCTCCATTATGTTTGAGTGACATCGCTGAGAAGCAATTGCTCGGCCTAGATTTGGTGCAACAGACATATAAGAAGATAAGTTGATTCAAGAGAGGATGAGAACTGCATAGAGCAGACAAAAAAGTTGTGCTGATAATAGAAGGAAACCATTGGAATTTGAAGTAGGTGACAAAGTCTTTCTGAAGATAGCACCAATGGAAGGTGTTCTAAAATTGGAAAGAGAGGGAAATTGAGTTTGCGATTTATAGGACCATTTGAGGTTTTGGTGCAAGTTGGAGCTGTGGTTTATAGACTTGCCTTGCCACTAAAGCTGTTCTACATCCATAATGTATTCCATGTATCAACATTGAAGAAATATGTCGCCGATTAATCTCATATTTTGCATTATGAATCATTTGCTAGTGAAACAAGATTTGACATATGAAGAAAAACCATTAAAGATCCTTGATCGACAAAAAAAGAAGCTAAGGTACAAATTCATGACACTTGTGAAGGTATTATGGGGTAACCCTTCGGGTTAAGAGGCATCATGGGAGCTAGAGTTAGATATGTAGACTCGATATCCTGGACATTTTTTATTACTAAGGCAAGCAAATTTTCAGGACGGAATTTATTTTAAGGGGGGGGGGGGGGGAGAGGATGTAATGCCCTCGCATTGGTACCATTATTTTAATAAAGGTTTATCCATCTTATGAATAGGTCCTAGTGTGAGTGGTTGTGTCTAGGCGTTGGAAGCCACAATAGCTAAGGAATTATTAAAAAAAAATGATGAATTGTATTTTTTTATTCATTATTTATTATTAATGATGGGTTTATGAACTTAATCAATTTGGGTTGGTTTGGTTCAGATTTGAATCAGTCCCTTTAACCCATGATTAGTTTTAAGTTAAAAGAAAAACAAAAGCAAAAGAGAATTGGAAACGAATCTCAAAACCCCAACCACCCTCATTTTGTTTTCGCTAGTGAAGGAGAAAATGCTGAAGTTGGGGAAGAACAAAGGAAGAAATTTAAGGAGTGATAGATTGCTGTTTAAGGGGGGTTTGGAAGGAGCCTGAGTCCTCTATTTAGGTTGAATACTCTCAACCATAGGCAGTCTAGGCGCAATACGCCGACCAAAGCGGTTTAGTCAATATTTTTAATATAACTACTTTTTAATACAAATATTTTTTATAATAAACTATAGTACTAAACAAACATTCAACAATCACATTCATAAAAATAAAAATAAAAAAACATTCAAGAATCATAGTTATGAAAAATTATCCAAAAAATAATAAAAACATAGCTTTATCTCATCAAGCATCATAAGATCATAACAATAATTATGTAGGGTTTTATAAAAAAAAAATGTGAAAACTAAAAATGCAAGAAGGTGTAGGGGGGGGGGGGGGGAAAAAAAAAAAAGGGGGGGGGGGGGGAGGGGGGGGGGGGGGGGGGGGGGGGGGGGGGGCGGGGGCGGGGGGCGGGGCGAGTTGATTTGAAGATATGAGATTAAGGGCCCTTGAATTACTCAAATTAAGGTAAGATCTTGCTTCTTAAAACCCTTCTCTTAGGGGTGGATGCATGCATTAGTTAGTTAGGAAAATTTTCTTTCAAAGTCTATGCAAGGTTGCATTTAAGATGTTTGTGAAAATGCCTGAGAGGCATAGTTGAGCCTTAGTTGCCTCTCCATAGTGAGGGTTGCAACTCATATTGTTTTTTGATGGTTTTAGACAACTCTTTGATCCAAAGTAAAGGTATTCCATCTCAAGATGGTACCCATATCTGAATGTTAATGTAAAATCTGATGTTTAGTTGTAATGTATGTGTTTTATAGAATAAATTCATTTCATTGGTGAACATTTCATGTATAATATCTTTGTTCAACCCTGTTAACATAGCGAAGCTTTAAGTGAAAGCCTTTCCCTAATTTCTTTTAGCCAATGCATTATTTTGGTTGCTGGAGGTGGTTGTTCTTGATGTAAAAGGGGGGGGGAAATACAGCAAAAAATAGTTGCTTAATTTAGTCTTAGCCAAGGTGTTCTAGTGGGGAGGGGATAATAAAAGAGAGAAATTGTTGCCTATTGGGAAGTCTGAAGGGAAGATGAGTAGAGGACATGGGAAAATTGTTTGACAATCATTTGCCTAGTTTTCTCAAGAACTTATGGATCTTACATTTGAGTAGTTGTTAGTTTTTAGGAAGGTCATAAAGCTGAAATTAGTAAAAGTAGGTTCATAAACCCAGCTGAAACCAATAGGGTTCAAGTTTCTTATGAAT
Organism: Hakea prostrata; assembly: GCF_041222555.1. Lineage (NCBI taxonomy): Eukaryota > Viridiplantae > Streptophyta > Magnoliopsida > Proteales > Proteaceae > Hakea > Hakea prostrata. The sequence goes on along the minus strand of NC_142601.1, from coordinate 365,730 downwards.
GTAGCAATATGAGTTTTATAAATGAAATATATGTTTTGATCTAATAGGAGGAAGTGTAGGCTTTAACTGATTCTGGATCAAGATATATGTCTGGAACAAGAACAGGTAGCGGTATTGACTAACTCATGTATGTTGCAAGTGGATGGTTTCACTTAGTAAACGGGTAATATTCATTTGTTAATATGAAACCTATCTTATTTCTTTCATTTGTGTGATCTATGGAAGTGTGTGATATGTTGCCTTTCGAACAAAATAGAAGTGCATAGAATTGAATGTTGCATTGAGTGATAGCGGAAGTACTTGACTGAAATATTTGAATTGAAATGCTACTAATATTCTTTTTTTTTGGATGAATAAATAATTAAATTAAAGGAACGAAACACCGAACAACAAGAAGACCAAGTCAGGCAGGAGAAATGAATTGGGAGTTGAGACCCCAGGAGACAACAATGAGCTTGTTCCTTGGGGAATCAACTACCGGGGGATGGGGGATAGAATTAGCCCTAGAAGATACATCAAAATAAATAGCATTCCAAATCGAGTCAAGAGAGCGGGATTTGGAAGTCTAGCGCCTGAGATTACGCTCCCACCACAGATGGTAAATCATGGCACCAAAGGTTAAGGGAGTGACGGGGAATGTGGTCTTTGAACCAAACCAAGGAGGACCAAGGGTAGGCAGTGGTGGGGGAGTGAACTAGGTTCCAAGCCGAGGATGTGGTGAAGGATTTGGTGGTGGAAGGGAGCCAAACAACTGTATCATGGGGGGGGGGAAGAGGGACTGGGGGGGAGGGAGTTCCAGACATGTGTGAGACTAGGGTGGGGGGTAGGGACCCAGGAGCCATTAACGATGAAGTTCAAGAGAAGGGAGGATTTGGGGATGTGGGTTTCATAGACAAAGTGGGGGGGGGGGAAGGGAGAGGAGAATGCCCATCAGATGCCACGGATCAAACCAGAAAGAAATAGAGGAACCGAAAGAAATGAGGGTGGTAATGGCTGGGAGAGCACGGGGTCTGAGGAGGAGAAGCTTCCTCTAGGTCGAAGAGGGATTGGATAGGATAGGGACAGTCTAGAAAGAATTTGATTTGAGGAGGTAAGAGTGGACCCAGATGACCCAGATAGAGTCATGTTTAGAGACAATTTTCCAAATGAGCTTGAGCAAGGCAGCTGAATTAACCTCTTGGATTCGATGGATTCCTAGACCCCCTTTAGATTTGGGCCAACAAATGTTGGACCACCTAATGGGGCGGAGGTATGGCGTAGATTCCTGGCCCTTCTAGAGGAAGGCCCTAAAGAGAGATTCCATTGCCGACGAGATAGATTTGGGGATCGGGAAGATGCCACACCAATACAGGTAGGAGGATTGGAGGACAAACTGAATGAGCTCAACCCTACCAACAAAGGAGAAACAATGCTTATGCTTATATGAATTGTAAGGGTGTCAATTTATAACTCGGACCAAACCGGTCTGTTATAGCTTGAACCGAACCTTAATGGGTTGTGTTTGGGCTGAGGAGCCCTAGCCCAAACGGTATCTGGCTAGTCCTGGCCAACCCATGTGAGGACTGTTAGCCCGTCCAGCCTGTTATAACCCGTTTTAGTGTTTTATAGTTTGTTATTAAACAATAAATACTCTTTTAACTTTTAGATTTAGGTTTTATTTTACTTCAAAACTATAAAATAAGTGTTTAGGTTTCAGTTTCACCTTCGCTCTTCACCTTCTTGGCTTCTCCGTCTCCGGTGAGTCCAGCAAGTTGCAACGACTGGCAAGCTGCAAGGGGCAAGCATTTCTGATTTTCTTCTTCTGTTCTTCTTTCTCTATTTCCTCTTGCGGCCTGCCCCTGTTATAGGTATATCGTAAAGAAACCTTCTTCTTCGGTTCTTCTTCTTCTTCTTCTTAGGGATACCTATGGCTTTGATTCTTGTTGTGGACTTTATACATAATCTCTCTTTGGTTGCATTTTCACTAAATATTTTGGACTTGTTTGTTTCTGAGTCTCTCAATATTAAATAATTCCCCTTTTTCTGTTTCCTCTTTTGCCTATAAAGCAACATTTGAATGTAATGAGAAGGTAGATTTTGAATAAAGTAATATTCTCTTGTTAAATTCGTATAACTCAAGCTTCATTCTTTGCTTCATTTTTAAGAAAGTAGTATCATGCGTAATCTCTTGTTCTGCACCATATTACTCCAATTTTTGAAGTTCTAGCATATACGAAAGACATCATTGAAGATATCGATTACCTCATTTTCTTAAATACAAATTATAATGATACCACACAATTATAAAGTCAATTGAATCACCAAGAAGTCTACTTCCATACTGATTCAATTTATGGTCTTTGGTTCAATAGACCAACCCAAATAAGGGGCTACTTTTTAGTTCTTTTAAGTGGCCATTAATCTAGCTCATAGCAAGGAAATCCTGCTGAGAGTTGAGTTCCCATCTTCTGGTTCAATTTTTATGCTCAACTATTTTTTTCGTTTTGTTTTCTTGTGTATCATAAACCCATTAGCCAAACTGTTATTCAACCCGAACCCAAACCGGCCTGAAACGGTTATTTTTGACATGGGCCGTGCTTGGGCTGAGTGTTTTTCAACCCGAAAAAGCCCCAAACCGCACCATTGACAACACCCCCCCCCCCCCCCCAATGAATTGTGTCAAGCCTTGTTTAAACATGGCTAAGTGATAATTGAAATGAAAGAAGTTCACTGAAATTGAAGAGGTAAAGTAATGTAAGATTGAAACTGAACATGAAAAGGGAAAAGAAAATGGAGGAGATAAGAAGCAATAAAAAGAAATAAAATGTTAACGTGCTGACGAGCACAGCTTCTGTAAGTCCTAGTACCTAGGGTATCAAATTGGAAGGCATAAAGCAAGATTAAAAAGTGAAAAGATAGACTAGATTAATGATTTCTGCCTATGGAGGACACTTGACCTTGTGCCAAGAGACTAAAAAGATAATCTCCTAGTGAGATTGAGATGAGACTAATGCCACTTGTGTGGTCTAGATTAAGGGTGTCTTCTCTACTAGTAGAGCTTAGGTTTGGAGTTAATAGGGGGAGGGGATGGAGAACTAAAATGGGTATCAAGAAGTAATCAAAGTAATTTTGTGTCATGGTACTTTGGTGAACTAATGGATGTATGATTTATTTGGTTTGTTTACATGGTTGGCTATATTGTTTATTCGGCTCAGAAGATTCATTATTGTAAATGTTGACAGGTCCCCAAATACATGACAAGGGCAATGGTGCTACTACCCAAGAACAAAATTATAGAATATGATTGAAACTTCTTTTTGAAACTGATGTTTTGTTAAAATGATTGTGAAATGTATATGTTTGTTTGAGGTTTTATGTGTTTACAAAATGATGAACCTAAAGAATTAGGTTCTAGTGGTGCAATTATGTCATGGAGAGCAACTTTGGAATCAAAAGCTTTAAACTAAGTAGAACGAAGACAGAATATCTAGTTTGTTACTTTGGTCATAACCAGGTAGACAATGAGGTGGTGAAACTTAATGATAAGGAGATGCCTCAGAGTTATTGTTTTAAGTACCTTGGTTCAATCATATCATATATAAAAAAAGGTGATATCTGAAGAATTTAAATAGGGTGGATGAAGTGGAGAGGTGCATCCGGGGGTCTTGTGTGATTGACTTATTCCTTTAAAGCTTAAAGGAAAATTCTATAAGACCGTCGTTCGACTAGCTCTGATATATAGTGCAGAGTATTGGGTTGTTAAAAAAAATTAATGTAGATAAACTCAGTGTGGCAGAAACGAGGATATGCTAAGATGGATGAGTGGCAAAACTATGAAGGATTTATATTAGAGTTGGATTGGGAGTAGCTCTGATAAGTGATAAATTACGAGAAAGTTGTCTGAGGTGGCACAACCACGTTCAACGAAGGCCTGTAAATGCCCCTGTTCGGAGAAGTAATATAATCCATATTGAAGGAATTAGAAAAGCTAGGGGTAGACCTAGGATTACTTTGAGGGAAGTGGTGAGAAAGGATATGCATAGCTTAGGACTTGAATCTAGCATGGCCTCAAACAAAGCTGATTGGAAGGCAAGAATCCATGTAGCAGACCCCATTTAGTTGGGACAAGGCTTCTTGTTGTTGTTTCTTTGTCATCTAATTGAAGTTTCATCTTTGTGTCTGTCATATGGGGATGGGGGACTAACAGATTCCCCCGCCCCCTTTTTCTTTAATGGCATTAATGCATTAATGATATTTCTCCTCACATTTTACTGATTTCATTGTATGTTTAGTTTTCTGTCTGAAACATGTTGATCTGAACAGTTCACAGATGAAAATGGACAAAGGCAATATGTGTGGCAAACATCGTGGGCTGTCAGCACACGTTTTGTTGGTGGTATTATCATGGTTCATGGAGATGATGCAGGTTTAATGCTCCCTCCCAAGATTGCACCAATTCAAGTAAGCCTTCATCTCCTTGTCTCTCCTCTCCTTTACTGTGCCCTAAACCCCTCTGTTATGTTCTGCTTCACTGCACCTCCATGGGCCCCAACCCTTAAAGGTTAAAGCTTTCATATTATTCATTACAACCATTAACCTTTCATATATTTTTGGTTCACCTGCCAATAATTTCTGGCTTTTTGAGTAATCCTCCTGATGGCAAGAATAATTTGAGTGTGAACAGCACTTGCACATACTTGGACTGCTTTTCCACACCTTCTGAGTTAACTCAACTTCAATTTTGTTTGTCGAAACATGTTAATAGGTGGTAATTGTACCAATATGGAAAAAGGATGATGATAAAACAGGAGTTCTGAATGCTGCATATTCTGTAGAGAAAGTATTGAAAACTTCAGGGATCAAAGTTGAGTTGGATGCCTCGGAACAGAAAACGCCTGGATGGAAATTTAATTTCTGGGAGATGAAGGTACACTTTATTGCTTATGTACGGGGTACAAGATCTGTATAAGCTATTAGCTCCATCATCTGCTCTGTTTTGCTGATCTCAGATTGTGTATAAATCCAATTTTCTTTCGATGTTGATGTTGGATTCAGAAATTCCAAGTATGCTTTCTATTCTACCCTCCATGAAGTGGATTAATATATTGTCTGTTCACTGTTGCTTGTGCCCAAATCTTCTTGGAGATAGATCAACTGATTCTTAGTTTTCATGAGCCATCATCTTAATGATCTTGCTTTCACCAGGGTGTCCCTCTAAGGATTGAGATTGGACCTCGTGATGTTTCAAGTGGGACGTTAGTTATATCAAGGAGAGATGTTCCTGGAAAGCAAGGGAAAGTTTTTGGAGTTTCGATGGAATCTTCCATTTTGGAGGCATATGTGAAGGATAAGTTGGATGAGATCCAGTCATCGCTTTTGGACAAGGCTATATCATTCCGAGATAGGTACACCCTATGCTTTCATGTCTCTCTAGTGGATGGATACATGTCCTTCTAGATTAGCAGAAATGCTTAGTGTTGCTTTATTCATACAAAATTGTCCATTTTCAGCTGTGTCTAATATAAATTGTATTATCAGTATCTGAAGGCATCTTAATATCATTATTGATCATCTATTTGGGTTTTGAAATTGGAGCTGTTGCACAAAATTGGCATCTGAATATCTAAAACTGCCTTCCTTATTTTTCAAGTTTGCTTTAGTGGGTAGACTTGTAAATAAGCTTTAGGGAAATAAAAACTTTTTTTTTTGGCTTTGTTTTGTTTGGGGAGGGGTGGGGAGTAGATTATCCCACAAAAAAGGTCTGGGAGACTTCAATTCTAACGTGCATGTGTATGTCATTTATGCTTTCTATAAATTAATGCATGTTTTTCTAGTGTTTGAAATCTTGATGTTAATATGCGTGTTGTGTAGAACCATATAATAAACGTCAAAATATGAAACACAGGGAGTAGGGTGAGATTATGTTAACATTTACCGGTAGAAATGAATATTGGTTGAAATTCATAGCATACAAGGACCAATATCTTCTGGCTTTTGTTCTGGGTGCTTATAAAGTAACTGGCTAGCCTTGGACCCTAGTGGAGACTTTTCCGAGGCTTCGCCTGGGAAAACTATCGGTTAAACGTCTAGCCACTCTGTTTTGTTCTTACCGTGTCTGAGTTCTGCATTAGGTGCTTTATGTTAGTACAGCTCTACTCTTTTGGTGATTTATTTATGTTGTTGGATATAGTTTCTGCAGTTCTAACCCAGTATGTAGGTAAAGGTTTCAGTCTTGTGCTGAATGTGCATTGATCCTTTGCAACAGGAAGTTCCTTTTAGTTGATATCCTCAAACTTTGATGCCTCTGTAACATGGTAATCGAAAATTGCATAATTTGTGAGGATAACCAGCAGATTGTACTGGTGGATTTGTTTTGTATTCTTGCTCATATGCAATGAATTGACACATCGATTCTTGATGCAGTGAAAGAAATGAAAATGTTCACCATAAAGTACATTGGTATAGGATATTTTTTGGTGTGCTCACAATATGGGTATTATCTTGGTCAGCTGCTCCATAGGCCTTGGTAGAACCAATTTTATTAATATTTTCTGGATTATGTTGTAATGTTTATACCCTGTGCTGCAAGCAGGAAGGAGAAGTAATTCAGTTCAAACTGAACTTAGGTTGTATACCTAGCTCCAACTTACCTATAAAACCCCTGAAAGGATCAATAAATTTTTTGACTTCCTTGAAGCTTGTAAGGATCAATAAGGTGTTCTGTCTTGTTGGGATTAGGCATGACGGTCATTTAATAACGATTAGCTACATGGGTTTAGTGATCAAGTTTTCCTAACCCAAATTTTGAGCTGCTTGAACCCAATGGTCTCCTTTGTTTCTTCTTTTTTTTTCCCTCTCTCTTTTCATTTTTATTTATTTATTTATCGGGGGGAGGGGGGGGTTCTGGAGGTTTGGCATTATTTGTTGATGCTGGGCTGTCTTTCTACAGCAATATATTGGATGTAAGTTCATACGGCGAGCTCAAGGAAGCAATTTCCCAAGGAAAATGGGCCAGAGGTCCTTGGTCAGGAAGGTATTTAGTCACTCCCTCTCCATCCACTCCTCCCCGTTTCTCTGTTTTTATTTCCTTCTATATCCAAACTCTTGCTTTTGTTGGCACAGTGATGCAGAAGAGTTGAGGGTGAAGGAAGAGACTGGTGCAACAATTAGGTGTTTTCCATTTGAGCAGCCCAAAGGGACAAAAACATGCTTCATGACTGGCAATCCAGCAGAGGAAGTCGCAATATTTGCGAAGTCATACTAACTGTTGACTTAATTTTTATTCTTCTTGTTCATTCGTTGTAATCTGTTGTAATCTGGGAAGCACTACAAATTTTTATTTCTTCTTCTTCCTTCTTTCTTTCTTTCTTTTTCTTTTTTTTTATTATTATTTTTTTTTATGATAAAAAGGAAAAACAGGACTTAAAAACTCTTTTAATAATAGAGTTTGTGAAAAAAGTATCAGATTCACCCCCAAAAAAAATAAAATAATTTATATCTGTAATTTTTGGGCAAATTTTTTTTCTTTTGGTGATGTTCAAGGAAGTTGTAACTTAAGATTGATGTTAAAGGCGATGGAACATTTCGTGAGAGAGGCAAAGCAAAACAGAGATACTAAATTGAATGGGGGCTCTGAGGCTCTATTCTCTCTATCTCTTCATCTCTACATCCACATGATTTGCCTCTACTCCTATTCGCCCATTGCCCTTATGACACCACTCTCATGGGGATTTGGTTTTCAAGGGAAAGCCTTACACTTCGTCTTCAAGAGAGTTGTCCACTCAAGTCAGTGCAGAAACAAAGGTATCATTACCCTCGTTCTCAGGATTTCAATGCTTGATATGCTGATATCATTGCCAATGCTGAACTTGTTGATTACAGCCCAGTTTGTGGCACCATGGTTATATGCCATTACGGCTATGCTATCTAGGAAGCTATTTGGTTTTGTTTCGTTGAAGTTTTCAATTATTGTTTATTATCATTTATTATTTGTTTGAGTTTTTTTTTTTTTTTGTGTGTTTTATAAGTTGAGGGGTTATAAGTTGTTTTGCATGATTATTTGAATGCTATAAAAATGTATACTTTCCACATGTGAATTTCTTATCTTCTTTCTATTTTGCTCTACTTCTTTGTTTGTGACTCATTTGGTCATGCAAATTCTTTTAAAGTGGATATTGAATTTATTGATTGCCATGCTTTGAATTCCAAGGATTTGTAAATTCATTTTGGTTTTTTGATTTAATAAGGGGTGTTACTCTTAAGTAATATAAGGGGATTTAATAATTTGTCTAACACAAATGTCAAATCTTGATGCTAGAAGGGTTTGCTACAAGGCAAAAAAATAAAGATGTGAAAAATCAATGACTCCCAAGGGGGGGGTTACGCACTATTGGATGGACTGCTTAGAGGGTTGATGCCAATATAGGGATGCATAGACATACATGAGAATATGGAGTTGGTATTTGATTGAAACATGCTCAAAAATTTGGTATGGGGCTAATCTAGACCATGTCATTTCTATCCAACATGTCAAATCATCTTTCCATGTGGCATAATGAGGTAGGATGTGCAGGAAACCCTTCCTCTTGGTCATTTTGCAAGCTTCAAGTACTTTGTAATTTATTGCACCTCGGATAACAAGTACAAGCCCTACTTTTTGTGTTTAGTTGGAAGAAACTAGCTAACATATGGAATTAGAACAACTAATACATTTATTTGATTTAAAATACTGTCTAGACCAAGCAACTAATTTTCTTTGTTTGGCATTTATGTTTTCAGGTAGTAACTCATGATAATATTTGCAGCAAATGTTACAAGGGAACATCGATCCACATTTATCCCCCTCCTTATTACCTATTTTGGCACAAATTTTATCGATAACTACTAAACTAAAAGCATGTAATTTAAACAGGAACTATGTCAAACTATGGCTTCTCAACTTAACTAGGCAACACATAGGATTATCTTATGTGGCAACTATGGACCATGATGGATGTATTTGCAACAACTTGATTTAATGGTAGTTTTCTTTTTTCAAAAAAGAAGAAGGTAGTTACTCATGATAACATTTGCATATGTAGGGTCATCCCCACCATTGGCTGCAGGCTGCACAGCTGCAACAAATAAAAATCTGTGATAACTTGCTTTCCTGTTACCTCCGTCATTACCCCTAAATTGTTATATGCTCAATGTTAAAGGCGATGGAATATTTCGTGAGAGAGGCAAAACAAAACTGAGATACTAAATTGAATGGGGGCTCTGAGGCTTATTCTTTCTATCTCTTCGTCTCTACATCCACACGATTTGCCTCTACTCCTATTCGTTCCTCGCCCTAACGACGCCACTCTCATGGGCATCTGGTTTTCAAGGCAAAGCCTTACACTTCAGCTTCAAGAGAGTTATCCACTCAAATCAGTGCATAAACAAAGATATCAGAGATTGTAGAGAAGCAATCAAAGTCAGGCCAAGTGGGCTTCATTACTCCTCATTATTAGGATTTCAATGCTTAGTATGTTGATATCATTGCAAATGCTGAACTTGTTGATTACGGCTCAATTTGTGGCACTATGGTTATATGCCCTTACGGCTACGCTATCTGGGAAGCTATTCAGGTTTTGTTTCATTGAAAATTTTTAATTATTGTTTATTATCATTCATTACTTGTTTGAGTTTGTTTTTCGTGTGAAGTGTTATAAGTTGATTTGGTTTTAAATGATTCTTTTGCATGATTACTTGAATATTAAGATAAAGGAGACAGACCATAAATATGTATACTTTCCACAGGTGGATTTCTTATCTTCTTCTATTTTGCTCCACATGACTCATTTGGTCATGCACAATTTTTTTTGAAGTGGATATTGAATTTATTTATTGCCTTGCTTTGAATTCCAAAGACTTATAAAATTCATTTTGGTTTTTTGATATACTGATATGGAGCATTAGTCTTAAGTAATGTAAGGGCATTTAATAATTTGTCTAACACAAGCATCATGGAAACTTCAATTGAACTCATTGGTAGAGCTTGGGGAATGAATGTAATTTATCATTAACATCGGAGGCTTATGAACTCCCCATAACAAATAAAACTGAATTTTGAAGTGCTACCACCTATATGACTGCCAATTTTGATGTGTGCAACCGGATGCGGATTAGGTGTCCTTAGTGACATTTGTTTGTTTTTTATTCTTGTGCAATCAATGTAGAACTTTGTTCTTTGACCCCTTCTGCAGTTAATTGCAATTAAATTCTTAGACAAATTATTTTTTTATCCTCTTGTTGTAAGGCTATGTATACCAATTTGTTCATATGATTTAATGAACCCCTCAACTCCACTAGAAGTCTACATATTTCAAACAATACGAATTCGTCTATTTAAGACAGGAGAAAACCTAACCCCAAAAAAGTCGGTGACAATTGAAGCTATTGCAACCCTATTCTTCAAATACAATGAGAGACCCAATATTTGGTTTCTCTATTCATATTATATGTGACTAATTTTTGCTTATACTTCACATATTCACTATTTCCCTTGAATTATATTTTGAATTATATTTCCATCTATTTGTCTTGATTTAGAGGGCAAGCCTTGATATAATAGTAATGTTGCTCCATTATGCATAACAAATGTTTTCTATTCCATTTCTAAAAATAACTTCTTTCGGCTTAATTTCTTGACAAAAAAACATGCACTCGAGTAAAAAGTAGATGAAGTGGTTGCAAACCCTTTTGTCTTTGTAAGCATTACATTTGATGTTTCTCTTGCTTTATAGTTGAATCTATTTAAATGGATCAACTCCTTGCTACACTTTGTAGGTACACATTATAAGGTTTTCTATATCAATTTATTTCTAATTCCTATTTTCCCCTCACACTTGAGCAATGTTACAATAATATGATTCATCCCATACCATGATTAGTTGCATGAATTGAAAGTAGTGATGATAATACTTGAGGACTGAGTAGCTACAACATTAGGGAGCATTGACAGTGACATGAACATTTGGACTCATTAACATTACTCTTTTTTCTTAAGTTTTGGAATGCGAATACGCATGACATATGAGTAGGATTTTTTAGCCTCTAAACTATTTTATGTGATTTTAATTTTAAAAAAAAAATCTTAATGCAACTATGTTGTTTGCAATAGAGAACTATTTTTAGGATTTGTGGGAATTTGACTGAGAACAATGAGCTATTGAGATGCTTCATTTCATATCTTTAAATTTTGTCCTATATTGGAGGACTTAAAAATTAAGGTGTAATTTTTGTTGGTACATACAGTTCAATTCCTAATCAACAAAAGTTGCAGGATTTCTTCAGTGAATAAAACTTAGAATTCTAAATAAAGAGAAAGGTGAGCGGTTTGAGTTAATTGAATTGAATGAAGTATCTTTGGATTTGAACTCGAGACCCAACAAAAACAATTATCTATAAACAGTTAAAATTTGAGAGCTTTCAGGAAAGAATTTTAAACCAAAGAAGATCAACCTTCATAATTATGCTAAAGAAAAATCCTTCCCCAAGTCCTCCATATAATGTTGTACAGCTTCTCTATGAATAAACATGTTATATATGATGAGCTAGTGGGATTCCTTCCAAGTCCAAGACAAATTCTTAGACGTTCTATCGTATGGATTTCTTCTTCTTTTTCATGTTTCTGATTTAAAAAAGATCAAAGAAGAGAAAGATGGATTTTTCTCAATCTTTTTCTTAAATATCAATTAATATGTTCTTCAACATTTATGTTTTTTATGGATTCTTCTTTTTTAAGATAGATTCAAAATCAAGTCTAGATCCTCTCCACTTAGCCTACGCATATAGCCATATCCAAACGGTGTTAATTGCTTTTTGGACTTTGATATAGTTTATTGCACTAAGAAAACCCGATATTTCTTTATGCTCCACTAAGAGGACTCATGTGAAAAAATCTTCTTTTTTTTTGGTAGGGGGATAACAATGGTAGATAGTTATTATGATAGTAATTATCCCTATTTGTTTAGGTTAGTTGTACTAAAGCATAATCCCATAAATATATCAAATTTGTCTTAAAAAAATCACTTAGGACCCATGTGATAATCCAACGAAAAACAATTTTTAGTGTTCCTTCATTTCTTGCTTCGAGAAGTAGAAAAATTGGCCTAAAATCGTTTGATAAACCGTTTCATTTTACATGATTTTTGCAACCTAGATTGAAATTTTATGAAAATTTTTGCTTCGAAAAACACTTTCAACACAATTTTTGAAAGTAAAATTGAATACAAGTAGTAAGACAGTTTTAGAAAAAGTATTTATGAAATTTGCACTCTAACATTATAACAATGATAAATTTAAAACTTATTTCAATTTTTAAATTTTTTTTTATAAGTAAATTTTATCGAATGCTTAAAAAAAAAAATGGTTTCTGCTTCTAGAAACACTCAAAAACTATTATCTCCTGGTCATTCTCTTCAATTGGTGAAATAAAAATTTATTTAAACTTGAAACTTCTAGTAAAAATACATCTTAAATTCTCTACAAATAAAAGGCAGCAAATAAGAAAAGGCCTGCAAATACCATTGAAGGGATTTCCATCCTTGATCCTTGTCCTCTGCGTTCAAGAGTGGAACCAGGATTCAATAGTGGGGAGCAAATAATAAAAGTTCAGATTGGGGAAGCACCAATGCTTTTTCGCTACACATATTGCATGGGCTCTTATAAGACCCATTAGGGTCCCACCTATGAATGATTTTATTATATTAAGAAATATGCCTACATATATTTTGTGGGGCCCACAAATATTCGACAAAAATAGGTAAATTATTAATAATGGTATTTTTTTTCCAACTAGGTAAATTAAAGCATCAGTTAAAAAAAAATACACGTACCAACAGCTTGGTTCACTTAAGCAAGGTTTCGGTATCGAATCCTTGTGGATGCAAAAAATCCCCACTGGGAGACTCATCCACCACAGCAGGGTGTGCGACGCGGGTCGAACCATATAAACCGGGGTTGGCAAATAATAATAATAAAAAAGCATCAGTTAAAAAAAAAACACGTGACTTTAACCCTAAAACATTTGCAAAAAAAAAAAAAAATTTAGGTGAGAAATGCAAACCAATGGTAGCTAGTGACCTTACAATTTTAGACATTGTATTTACAATATAAAATCAAATAATAAAAATTGCAAAAGAAATAAAAAAAATATATATAAATCAATTAAAGAATAACATAAAAGATAAGTAAAAGAAAAAAAAATGAAAAAGAGAAAGATAACCTAATTGTGTAGAAGATTTTTCCCCAAAATTTTCTTAATCCGCACTTATAAGAATAAATAAATAAAAAGAAATTGAAGAGAATAAATAGGAAGAAAAGAGGAGAGAGAAAAGAAGAGATATAAGAGAATAAATAAGGATTGAGGAATTAATTTCCATTAGAAATGACATTTTGAATATTTAATAATATATTTTTTTCAAAAATTTCCCTTAACCCACATTTATAAAAGGAGAATATATAGGAAGAAAAGATGTGAGAGAGAAGAGAGAGGAGAATTAATAGGAATTGAAGAGTTAGTTTCCATTAGAAATGGCTTTTTCAAAAATTTACCTTAACCCACATTTATAGAAGGAGAATAAATAGGAAAAAAAATGTGAGAGAGAAGAGAGGGGAGAATAAATAGGGATTGATAATTTTTTTTTAAATAGAGATACATTTATATCCATTATTTTACCTTTCGAATTTATTTTAAAAATTTAGGGGCCAAATAATGATATTTCACATGTGAGAGGAGAAAAAAAGCTGAAAAAATGAAAAAAATTAATAATATAAAAAAACAAAAAAAACTAAAAAAATAGTAAAAAAATTTAAAATTCCAGGGGCATGCCCCCGGCCCCCCCTTAATGGGTCCGCCCCTGTCTGCGTTCCCAATTCCTCAAATGTCCTCCTTGTCTTCGGAACCCCCGCCGAAGCATTTTTGGCTTTAGAGTGACCACCTTTCTTTTCTGTTTCGGTTGATCAGATTTATAGCTATTAAATTCGTCGCTTGAGCAACCATCTTGGTTTTTTCCGCCGGTGTAAAACCCTACGAGCATTATTCTTTATCACTTTTACTGTTTTGGTTGAGAATAATTGATCCAGAATATATACACCGAAAATCCCAAGGAATTTCATTATCATCGAGTTCACTGCTATTTTTGTTGGTAATTCCATATAATATACACCATGAGAGAAGGAAAATCCGTTAAATTCAATATTGAGCACCAGCAACATAATGCTCACACCTCTCCATTTGGACTCGCCAAATTGTTAGATCCCGAAGCTTCGTGGGATAAGGTATGCTCTATGCTTCATCTTCTTTTCCCCCACCTCCTTCTTGGGTTCTTGTCTGTGTACAATTGTTCTATTGAAATTTAATTTCGGCTGTCTCCGAGTCACTAATTTTATGGTCCCGTCTCCTAAAATTTACTTTAAGCCGTGCCCAACGCGTTAGTGAATGCCAATGGTTTTTTTTCCCCTACAGGATCGATTGTGTGATGTTATACATTGGATTCGGCAAGTTGTTGCCCTTGTATGTGGGTTACTGTGGGGTGCTGTTCCTTTGATTGGAGCTGTTTGGATTTTGCTGTAAGTTAAAGTGCACAGATCTGTTTTAGTAACACTGATATGTTGATCATGGCTATTTTCACATTGAATTTGCTTGCCTTTGCACGCAAACCTAGATTCAGAATCTTTCATATTCTACACGAAACTGCAATTCATTTATTAATGTGGATAATGGTTCCCACCAAGTGTATTATCAATATCATAAAATTTTCTTTTAAGTTTCTGATAGCTTTGGGCCCTTGGCAAAGATTTTGTTCTACCTTGCACGAATTCAATATAATGTGTCCATTAGATAGAAGGAAGCTTTGGTGGAGCCTAGGTTGTGACTGTTGACACTATCAATTCTGTTACCAAGGTTTTTGTTCCTGAATATCCTCTGCTAGGTAGCTAATCAAAATGAACATCTTTGATGGGTGGAGGAGCGCATTGTTGGGTTGCGAAAACTCTTAATATAAATCATGAGCTTTAAATGGATTGTATTTATCTTCAAACTCGAGGTAGAATTGGTTAATATCTACTTTTTAAAGAAGGCTACCTCCTGTTAAAGATATTTTTGAGGAACCTCACATGAAGAAATAGTCTGTGATATTGACACTAGCAGCGGTGAAGATGTAGGTGACCAAGTTTTCGACCAAACAAAAGCTAGAATTTGGTTGAAATGGTCAAAACCAGATTTTTTGAGGGGATAAAACTTAACATGTGATGGCTGATCAAAACTGTTTGAAACTACTAAAACTAGGTTGGTCGAAGTTGATTAAAATTGTTCAAAACTCGGTGTCTATTTGGTTGAAACTATCAAAAATTTTGTCAAAACTTAGATAGTTTTTGGACTACATGATTGTTTTATCTCAGATTTCTAGGAAAGAAGTTATAGAGGAATTTTAGTAGCTATACAAATATCTTAAACCCTTTCTTAATCCCCTCCTCCTTCCCCCTTACATGTCCCTTACATGAGCACACTCCCTGCCTTCTAACCCAATCCCAGACTCTCTCACAACCTAAGCCCAACACCAACTATCCCAAGCCCAATTCCCTTTCCAGTGGGCCCAACTCCCTGCTCCCTTTGCCCCTCTCACTGGAGCCCTTTTTGATCCTTTCAACCCAAGCCCATATTACCCCCCACACTTATGGCCCACCCTACCCCCACCCTCTCCCCCTCCGCGATAGTTGCGGGAGAAGGAACCGTATTGCCAAGAGGCATTTTCAAGCTGATGGAGATGTCCTTGTTGATTTCAAATTTCCCAGTTTTTATCTTCCTTTTCTTTCACTGTTTGCTCTTTATGCTGTGCTGTAAGGCTTACTGCCAGTTGTTGAGCCTGTGTTTCTTTGTTTTGGCTGTGGGCTTGCCCTTTGGTTCAAAATTGTATTCTCTACTCTATCCCTTCCTTTTCCCTCGTTTGGTTGATGAATTTATTTATTTACCCAAAAAAATGCCGGAAAACTGACAAGAAATTTCATTTGGTTTGACTGGAAGTGCAAGCTTAAAATTGTTAGGCCACAGTTTAGAAACTTAAGAGTGTGTTTGATTGATGGAAAAGTGTGGAAGAGGTAAAGAAGGGTTAGAAACTGTGCAGGTTTTTCACAAATTACTGTAAATATGATTATTTGGTTAGATGGGGTGCGAAACTTCCAGACGACCTCATTAAATGCGTTCATTCTTGTCTGATGTTTTCCCCGTTCACTTTAAAGTCCTTCCAAATTTGGTGGAACTTCAACTCTGTTCATGGAAAAGTTACATTTGAATCTATCTCCTTCTCCTCCCATTTCCTCTCTTCCCCATGTAATTCCACTCCACCTACATTTACTCTCTCTCCCACTAAATCTAACCCACTACTAATTACAAATTTCCTAATTTCATTTCCCCTTCTTTCCTTGTCAACCCAGCCAACAACATGTGTAGCCTTGCTAACAAGTTTCCCACCCCTTCTTATCCGTCAAACAAAGGCATCCTATTGGAATATGAGTATGGCATCAGTTGGGAGTCCTATGGCTTTTGAAGAAAGAAAGTTCCCTCTTTGAGGAAAACTGTTGAAGAAACTATTGACTTATAATCGTGGAGAAGTCCAAAATTTTGAAGTCTACTTATTTTACTAAGGGGATAATGGTCGTTAAGAAGCACTTTGTAAGGCATGCTTTGTGGTGGTGGGTAGCATTGAAAGAATAAAATGTAGATAGCTGTCATGTACAACATAAAACCTATGACAAATTTTGTGGTTGGTAATGTTGAAAGAATTAAAATTATGGATATCTGTTAGGGACAGCAGCAAAAACTGTGTGCTATGCTTTAGAGTTCATCATTTCCTACCGGGTAAGAAGCAGTTCATGAGTACCCTTTTCAGTTGAGAGTTGTTTGGGGTAAGACTGCATAGGAAAACTCCCCCCCCCCCCCCCCCGGGACTCTACGGGTGCAGAAGCCATTGGCACACCGGGTTTGCCCTAGAGTGAAGGTTACTTAGGGTCCCAGTTTTGGAAGAATTAATTGAGAGTTGGAGGAATGCTGTATCTTTTTTTTCCAAGCAGTTAGACTGAGGACATTTGGAAGGATTTGTGAAGTTGGAGAAGGTTATAAGGAGAATGCTGGATGCTCACAATGTTTCTCTTTGGAGCAATGGGGGGAACATATAACGAAGAGGAACCATTTAGCCAATAAATCAGTGAAAAATGTATTATATTCTGCTTCCATATTGGAGGTGGCTTGGATGATGCATCATTCAGCTGAAAAATTGTTTGTAAAAAAATGTATTATATTCTGCTTCCATATTGGAGGTGGCTAGGATGATGCATATCATTCAGCTGAAAATTTGTTTGTAACTGTTGTGGTGTACTTAGCTCCCTCCCCTCAAACCCCACCGCCCTGCCCCCACACACCCCAAACCCGCCCCCCCCCCCCCCCCCCAACCCACAAAAAAAAGGAAAAGAGGGAGAGAGATATTGAAATTAAATTTCTGTGGGATGACACGTGAAGCATATGTCAGTATGTCAACATATGTGATAATCTGTGTTTAGTCCCTTTGTATCAATGCTCTACTCAAGCAATGATGCTTTCATGTTCTCCCTTGGACACGTTCTTTTGTTCTAATGTATACTGGCTAAGAAAATAACAAGTCTTATTCTTTTCACCAGATTTCTGGTGCTGTCCTCAGGAATTATTTATGGGTATTATTCATTAATACTAAAAATTGACGAGGAAGATTTTGGAGGTCATGGAGCACTCCTTCAGGAGGGACTTTTTGCGTCATTATCTCTTTTTCTAGTATGTATGGAGTATGGACATCTATATGATGTTTTTGTTTCAGATTTCAAATATTTTCTGTATGGAAGTATCAGTTCAAAACAGTACCTAGTGGTTTAATGACTTCTTATTTTTTGTTCAACTGTGCAGCTTGTGTGGATCCTAATATATAGCTTGGCACATTTCTGACTGGCAGTTCGGCTGATTTGGCAGTTGGTTGCCTACAGGGTTTTCTTCCCTCACTGCCCTCAATTTTCATTTTTGGAGAACCATCACTAGGCACAATATGGTCAATTTAGTGAGCCATAACTGGTTGCACCGGCAGAAGAAAGGATTTAAGGTTCTACCTAACAGATTTTTCACCCCGTTCCACATAATTGTTAATGTTTACATTCTGTTTTGTAATGGCACCTTACCGGCATAGATTTAGGGAGTTATGTAATTTTGCAGGTTGTAACTGAACCAATTATGGTAATGGAGAGTAGATGAGCTATGGAATTGTAGGATGTTGGGTTTTGTTGTTTTTGCTTTGTTCTTCTGTAGTATACTTCAATTAAATTGCTGATCTCTTTTGTTTATTATGTCTCATTACCAAAGGCCAGTTTTTTCCTTCCCCCCACCCAAAAAAAAAGAAAAAAAAAAAAAGAGGGAAAAGAAAAATTCAATTCAATGAAATCTGGTCTTTGTAAACGAAAGTTTTAGTTTCGGATTTATCTGGAGTCTTCTAGTTTATTCAAAGAGCTTGTTTTTTTGTGTCGAGGCCACTTGGCCCCTATCTGAGCTCCTTTTGTTGTCTGAAGTGTAATTCACTCATTTCAATAAATTGGTTTGCACCGGAAAAAGAACAATGGAGTGGCATTTTTTATTTTGAGGGAGTAGCGCTGACTTTCATCAACTTGCCCAAAGTGTACTTTAAACTTTTTAAAACGGACCAACATGTTGAACTGAAACAATTGAACTACAATGACCTCCGATACCAAATCAAATCAATTGACAAAGCAGAACTTCAATTAACTCTTTTTATTTTAATGATAACCAGAAAAAGTATCATTAGAGAATTAGCTTCTTTTTTGAGCTAAACATGATTTCATTCAAAAGCCAGTGAAGAATATCCAGCTCCAGAGTTGACAAATTCCTGAAGCCAGTAGCTGCCTCATCCCGGTCATACCCCAAAAATCAACAGGGCAAGATAAAAAGAAAATTCTGGTAAAAAGGGCAAGATGGTTAAGCTCGTGTATTATGTATACTGACAAGTCCTTGGTTGTTGTGCCTTTGTTTTGCTTTTATAAATGGGTGGGACTTCACCTGCGACAGTATCCTCTCCTCGTACAGAACCAAATGCAATAAAAATTTGACATTTAAATTGGCAGGATGCCATTTATCTGAAGTCGGAAAATCACTCCATATAATCTGTAAAAATGGAACTCTTGGTTTGATTCAATATGATGTCACTGCCCAAGGCAGTTACAAGTTCTCCTCATTATACTTTGCTTACAAGAAGAAAGAATGAGATTGCTGTACATAAGAGACCAGAAAAGCCAAGATATGAGTTTAAACACCACCTCTTCTACATCCATCTTCGACGATAATTTGTGCCACTCCCTGGGACCAGGTAAATGCGACCATAGACCAAACGTTCAGCTGGTCTTGAAAGAGATTTCTGTGCAAACACCAAATTACAGAATGAGGCAACCATAAACATGAAGGCCATGGGGTGGAAAAGAAGAAAAAGAAGAAGAAGCGGTAACGCATAACCTCTTGGATTACTAAAGTACATAGAACATTAGATTTACATAGTCTTGCCAGTTCAGGTAGATCACACATCAAAGCTTTTGAATTCCAACTCAAGGAATACTAAAGCAACCTTGGGTAACAAAACTTTGGAATTCTTATGAGACCACAATAATGATAAATAACTCAGGAGTTTATAGCAGGTATTTTGTAATTTTCAGCACAATCATGGGAGTGAACAAAGGGTTCTGAGCGAAGCAGTAATTTCAATGAAGTGAGGTCTTTCTTTTAGCACTTAAAATACTACTTCCAACTGTATTGAAATGCAGAGTAGCAGGTCACAACTTCTATGGTCTCTCATAGGCCTGAAACTTTAAGAGGATCACTAACCTCAAATTAATCAATTGAGCACTAGCATGCCCAAATATATTCCACATAGAAAACTGAAGGGGAAACCTTAGGCATCACATGAGATCTGTTTGAACTACGTCAAGTTGGTGATATGGTTGGTTAGGTTGTCAAGATGTCACGAATGAACCACTGTCCTAGGTTTGCTGAATGACTTCACCTCACTGGAAGAATTGCTGACTAGGATCATCATCCCCAACCCCCCCCCCCCCCAACCCAAAGGAAATACATCTATGAAAGTCTTTCCAGTATGAAGCCTCGTCAAACTCTCTTCAACCTGACACCTCAACTGTACTGCATCCTCCATCATAGGTTGTCAACCAGATACTAAAGCTGTGGAGCATTGCAAGACTGCCACCAACACTTCCTCAACACTCAAAAATCAGATCGGTGGCTAAGAAGTCAAACTTGGAGACACTCCTCAAATGTCATGTATCCTGTCCCAGCTGTACAAATCTTATGTATATTGTATATCTACTGCTTGTAGTCACTAGAAAGACTATCTGATTCACAGATTCACTCATCTCAACCCAAGTAGTGACTAACCCAATGCCTTGAGTCTGAATATGTTGCTGGTGCTTGATCCATTAGACTCAAGTTTTTTTTTTTTTTTTTTTTTTTTTTACAATTTTGACGCATTTGAAATCAAGTGAGCAACATTTTTGATAGTTGTAGACATTGAGAATGAAGTTTCTTTTTTGGTGTCTATCTACCATGGATCAGGAATTCCTACAATCTTTCTAACCCTTCTTCCCCCACCCGGCGGGAACTGAGGGATGGATCTGTTGGAAATACAGCATTCAAACAAATACAGAATATAGACTGGTCAGTCTTGTGTCGACTTTTTGTTTCCCACCCAAGTACATGATACATCAATCCCAAAAGTGAAATTTCTTGCTCAAAAAGAGCAGTGATATCACTCAAAACTCAAGTGCTAGAAGTTGCAGGAATTTTATCTTCAACCTTGAGAAGTTGCAGGAATTTTAAAATTGCAGAATTCTGGATTGTTAAGTAGGGGTGCAAGTTTGGCCCTGGCGGCCCTGACCCACCCTAAGCCCGCCTTGAGCCCGAATAGGGCTTGGGCTAAAGATTTTGGCCCTAAGGGTGGGCCTGGGATTACTCTTTGGCCCACCCAGCCCATCCCGGCCCGGCCCTGATTTTGGCCCTGATTCTGGCCCTTATTTTGGCCCTGATTCTGGCCCTGATTCTGACCCTGGTCTTGGTCCTGATCTTGGCCCTGATCTTGACCTGGATCTAGGCCCATGATTTTGGCCTTGCTTTGAGTCTGGACCTTCCACCCATTATGGAGAAGAATTAATTATAATCCACATGGGGTGAATATTTGACACGTGTTAAATTTTAAAAATATGATCATGTTTTGTAAAAAATTAATAAAAATAAATTATATCTTCATTACCAATGTAGTAAGCATCCACATGATTTTGGCCCGATCCTGACCCTAATTTTGGCTCTACTCTTAATGTTAATTTGACCATGATCATGTACTAGATTTTTACCCTAATCTTCACATTAACATTGATATAAGTCATATAACTATAAGTCTCGACTTTGACCTTCAGTCATTTTGATCATATTAGACTATGAGTTCACTTATTATATTATTTTTAAGATAATTTTTATTTTTCGAACTAAGTCATTTTTAGTTGTTAACAAATGCGAGATAATATATTATAAATAATAAAAGCTAGTATATATAGAATTAAAATCTCACAAATCTACACCCCAACGTCTCATCATGAATATTGACATCTTTCTTTTGCCTCCAATGTGATATTTCAGGAATTTTATTTATTTATTATGGACAGATAGCTATATTTGTAACTAAAATATAATTTTCTTTAACTACAAATAAAATATCAATACTAAATTATTGTTGATTTACTTGTTAACAAAGTTTTGAATATGATTTTTTTTTTTTGGTTGAATAAGGATATCAATGGGAGGGGTTTTCAATTTCCATCACCAAAGTAATGGGAGAGGTTTTCAATTTCCATCATTAAAAGAATGAGAGAAATTCAGAGATCAATATAGAATTATGGAGTATAAATTTATTTATGTTTAAAGCAACACTATCAACTTATTGACTATTTTATAATTTTGTATGAGTTTGAATCATCTTATATTTCTATGAATTTTATTTTTAGTTTACTTATGATACTTTTATTTTATTTTTTATTATTATTTTATGAATTTACATTTGATATTTTAGGTCCAAGGATAGGACCAATTAAGGTTAGGGCCAAGATAAGGTCAATCAGGGCCAGTGACAAGGCTAATTAGGGTCAGGGCCAATTAGGGTTAGGGACAGGGCCAATTAGGGCTCGGGACCAATTAGGGCCAATCAGGGTCCAATTAGGGCCAATCAGGGCCAATCAGGGTCAGAGCTAGGGCCAATCAGGGTCAGAGCTAGGGTCAATTAGGGCCAATCAGGGTTAGAGCTAGGGCCAATTAGGGCCAATCAGAGCCAACCCATCCCGGCCCAATTAGGGCGGGAATGGGCTTGGTTTGGCCCTGTAGGGCTTAGGGCCAGGGACAATAATCCTTGGCCCTGAACTAGGGTTAGGGCGGGAATGGGCTCAGATTAGAACATATAGGGCTGGGCTTGGGATTGCAAAAGCCTGGCCCAGCCCAGCCCAGTTGCAGCCCTATTGTTAAGTTCTATTGATTCAGTTCATACTCTGAGAGATAGCAGAGTACAGATAACAAATCTGCAAGTACTAAACCAGCAGAGTTGAGTCTTCTTCCACCCTAACCGAAACCCTAATTTGGCCTTCTGAATTCAAAATTCAGATCTGGAATTCGGTCCTCAGTAGAATTCAGATCTGACCTCAGGTCTAGTAGGCCTGAAAGTACCCTACAAACCCTAAAAACCTTTTCCCTTTGGCTGGATTTCCTGGGCAAACCGTAAGTCTAGGGATTACCAAATTACCCCTTAGCTAGACCTGGTTTACATTGCTAATTAAACTAATGAAATAGATCATGTTTTCCTACTTTCTACACATATTTAGGCTAATCAAATTGGTCAATTACAAATGTTTGTGTATTCCACAAATTAACAGTTCATATGCATGGCTAAGGTAACTGTAGGCTGACAGGAAGTGGCGTGCATAAAGTGTTATGTGGTTAAACATGAAGCTGCACCAAGTCATCTGCTAATTTATAAACCAGGGCCACTCAGTAATTTGATAATGACATCAGCATAGCTGCAAAATTCTCAAGGTATAGTAAGCACTCTAGGTTTAGAATTCATTTCAATTCTGAAAATCAGGAGAAATAGGAAAATGATACTAGAATCTAACTTTTTATGTACACAGCTGACAAAAATGACCGAAAACGTCACACATGCAGACAGAGGATGGAGGAGAGATAATATGGATGAAATTTGGGGTCAAAGCTGGCAGAACATGTAATACATTTATCCATTAAAAAAAAAACTGAAAGAAAAATGTCTGCCCCCTGCCCTCCAATTTAACAAACTGTGCACTTGTTCCCCCTCCCACTCAAAAGAAAGAAAAACGGAAAATGGCTGTCACAAAATGGTGATCCCCTTGAGCATGGTTGTAGGAACCTATGACTCTAATGACCGAGTGAGCTGAATGTACCCTCCTGACCATTTCAGGATGAACTACCCTTGATACATCCATCAAATCCAAAGACCACACATTTTATAAATGCCTAAACTTCAAAGTCCAATATCTCCTCACTATCAGCAACAATAAACTTGACATCACTAATTTACTGTTGAGATCCCAAACTCTTTTATAAGCTCTTCGTATGATTCAACCTCTTTCCCAATGCCTACCCTTTTTTAACTCAAAACTATGTCAATTTTTTTAGAACACCACATCCCTTGGGGTTTGCATGTGGAGGGGGAAGGTAGAGACATCGAAAAATGAGAGGAGCCTAGAACATTATTGATGTCCACTGGATGATATTGGGAACTAATTTCCTAAAGCTTACATTTCTTACTGACCAAAGCAGTTAAAACAATTCATGGTCCCACCCCTATCCTATAACTTGTCAAAGTTTTTCGGAAAAAATCACTTATGAAGTAAAAAGTTTTCTTGATTGAGAAAAATATTTATGAAAGGGCCATCTACATTACATGAGTCACTGAAGAATAAATTTAAACATGTAATCAAGTACATCATGCTACCTCAACTTTGGTGCGAAATTCTATGGTGCACTGACATACATGACAATCTGCTCTATGGGGAACTTGATTGGATTGATCTGCACTCACAAATGCATAAACCTGCAAGTAATAGTAAACTGACCTTTAGTTCAAATGATTGACATTTTCCTTCATCAAAATTTATTCAAGTTCATTCAAAAGTCTAAAAAGAAAATGTTACAGAGCCTGTAATTCATCAAAAAACCAACCTCCTCTGTGCAGTTTGGGCATGGTCCCTTTAATGCCACCAAGTTATTTCTCCGTAGGCCTTGAAGTGCCTGAACTGTCAAAAGTGAACCCCCAGTACATGATACCAGTCAGATTGTACAGATAACTAATTAGATTTTACTTATCCTCCTCTCTCCCTTTTTTGTTAGATCACTCTCACATGAAGGAAAAGTCAGCTTGACGGGATCAACAAAAAGAGCAAAAATGATCTTCTTGACTAATATTTATTCATATTTATTGATAGGTAAGGGGGAGGGTGACGTGAGTCTTGACTTGAACCCAAGAACACCTGGTAGCATTGGCCTTTTTAGGCACCACAAGCTGCCAAATGCACTAAGCACTTGTTGACACCTGCTTGACTATTTATTCTTATATAACAAAACTTTTATGAACATTTCAATTGAAAAAAATTCAACAACTGATTTTCTGTGATAATATCATTGTCTATCAACAGGACCCAAAAAACAAAAGATATTTATTCCATGGTTGATGTCTCTCTTCAAATGAGTCCAATGTCACTAATCATTCTTCCCAGTTATATATTTCAGTCTATTGCATAATACCTTAAAAAAGGTATTTGAAAAAAGAAAGAAAGAAAGAACTGAAGTAAGCATAACTAGAAAGAAGGCAATATATTACCAGAAGCTGATGCAATAGGATAACCTATCAGCGCCCCCATTGCCATTAAGAGGACACCGTTCACCATGGAAAGAAACTCTGATGCAGATGATGAGCTACTCGATAAAAATCTTGGGGCAAATGCATCATGATAAGCCAGACCGACAGTGTAGATGGTAGGCACTAGAAAAGCCAAGCCACCGAATGCAAGTATAAGGGTCCAAACACTTGCTAATGCCAAAACCTGAGAGTGATCTACCTGCCCTACACCCAAGTCAATCAATATTCAAGTCGAGTAAAACAAAGAAATTTCCATGCATTAACTCAAATAGAATGAAGATGTAATGGACGAGGCAGAACTGAAATGATAAGCCACGTTGTTTTGAGCTATAATTAATATTATGGCGAACCGGAAAGAGTGACAACGAGGTTTAACTTGGACCCGGAGAAAGAAGAGAAAGAAGATAGAGAGAGACGATTATTCATAGATGTGGACCAAGCCTAAAGAAGACTTCTTAAATAAAACGCAAGGAATTATAAATTGATGCTTCCCAAAATACAAGAGGAACAGGTTTCATCAAGCAATTTTAAAATAAAATAAATTAAAAAATAATTTTTGAGAAGAGGATTACCTCAGCATCTGCATATGTAGATTGCCGCCTAAGACTGCACCGGGGATACTTGACAACAGATTTTGAGCCATACCAGCGCAATCTCAGCTGTTTCCATGTAATTTCCCACGAATGAATGTAGAAACCAGCAAACAATGTATAAACATAGTTGGGATTGTATCGTTACCTCTACTTTATCGAACATGTCATCAACAATCAAAGGCTTCCCGCTGTAATAAGCATCCCGTGCCTATGGGGAAAAGAAAAACCAATTTTCATTAAATTTCTTGACCCACCAAATGTAAAGAGTGGCATAAACAAATTAAAAAACTCCAAGAAATTTGAGAGGAATGGTCGATATATCATCAAAGTTACAAGATTTTGTTCCATTGGAACGAGCAGAATAAGGTATCAACAAACAAGCAAACGAACTCTCGAGAGCTACAGCTGCTACAGACAACAGAGCCCTAAAAGAAGCATTTAACTCTGACAGTTAAAGCTACCAAGTGGTAATTAACAAAGCAAACCTGGCGGTACAGAGCTTCCAAAGTTTCTTTACTCGCGGTCTCGATAGGTCCAACAAAGATACATGAAGGTCCCTCGGCTAGGGCAAGAGTGGATAAAGAACTCCGATTACTACGAACGAAGACGCCATTAGTTTTAGTTGCAATTCGAAGAGGAATAAGAGAAGCAGTACCAATTCTGTGAAGCAGGGGACCAACGCCTTTGATTCTAGGGACTTCAACAGGCGTCGATCCCGTCATGGAAGGAGGGAAAGTGCTCGTGCCGGCCATGAACCAAACTGCTGTGGTGGTCGCCGTATTAGCAGCGATGTCGCAACTGCTACTCCACCACCAATCATGAGGTTGAAGTGTGACAGTTAAAACTCAGCCACAGAATGTCTCTGTTATTTATAGGGTTGTCACGATGACGATGACGACGACCACGATCATTTTCGCGAATGCAACCGCCAACGGCCAACCAGTGGTGGACTTGGAGGCCCTCTTGCTGCAAACTATCTTACTGCTTCACCCCTTCAATATCTGACAATTACAAATGGCCCCCAGATGATGATGATGTCCACTTATCTCTCACAATCTCAAGCCCAAAAATGACGACACTATTTCCCATTTATAAATTAAAATAATAAAAGAATATTCTGGTATAATTTTTTATAGTATTATCTTTATATTATAAAATTAATAAATTACTCGGGCGGTAAGACGCGTCACATTTTTTAGTGGAGAAAAATTGGGTTCGATGTTCTTAAAAAAAAAAAAAAAAAAAAAAAGTTTTCGATGTTATGTGCCTAACAAGACTCAATTTCGTATATGGACAGATTGGGTTAATTTAATATAACATAGATTAAAGGGTTTAATTCAATTAATTTTATGAGCTTTTGAACTTTCCAAATACCTAACATTTGGTATCAAAACTGATACGGCTAACTTTTGTTCGACTCATCTCGTATATTAGCTTCGTAAACAATTATGATTTAGAGATTAAACAAATAAACAATAAATAAATAAATAACTTAGACTGAACTCATTTGATGGTTACAGAGCTTTTATTTGTGTTTTGAAGATCACACAAGCAAACAAACAAAAAAAATATGAGAAAATACAAGATGTGTTCTTCTTTTTTTCTTTTCTTTTTTTTTTTTACATGTAATATACACACTTCTTTGTTGCTTAGTTTATTAGATCTTCAGGGTGATGAACAATGAAATCATCCATGTCAACTTACCAAGCCAATATGGAGAAATAAAATGGATGTCACACGATTTATAGACATGGCCCACTTACGAAGAAACGATAACAATTTAAAAGAGAAATAGACAAAGGAAGTATAAGACCTTACGTGGCATTAGTACATTGCCAATATTGTCACAAAATTTAATCAAATGAAGCAAGATCAACTGCCATGTGCGTAGTCCACACCCCGCAAATTAAACTAATCTCCCAATTCATTCTGAATGGTCTTATCTAATCTTTTGATTAATTAGTAAAGTAAGATGCCTAAGCTAACATTGCATGATACTTGATACCCCATTTATAGTATCTTAATAACCTCTAGTATTTTTATTTTTTTGGGTGAAAATCTTAATAGCCTCTAGTTGGTTAAGATATATAAGTATAACAAATGAAAATTTCCTAAAAAAGAGGAGAAAAAAACATAACAAATAGAAATTGAAAAATTTAAGGACCTACGAATATCATTGTCAACGTAGAGGAAGAAATTTGGATTTTTATAAAACATTTAAAAATCTTCGACCACTATATTTTCTGATTTAATATCAGCAAAATCTAACAAGAAATCTTTTTTTCTGGTTTTGTAGAGTGTAATCTCACGCAATAAATAATGAAAGTTCACTATTTAGATCAATTAATTTAAATGAAAATTCATCTATTAACTATTAACAACATAGAATCTGAGGCAAATCCTATTCATGGTAAAGAAAATTGAGGACAATGCAGACAGGAAGAACACGTTTCAGTCATCTAGTCTGAATAGGAAGTTGTGTGGATCGACAGAAAAGATGAAACAGAGGCTCGGTGGTTTTGGGTAACTGAAGGTAGGTGAGTGGTCTGGGTTTTTACCGATTTGTCCGGTTATGAGGGACAAAGATATAAGAACTGGGGTTTAAGCAAATAAGCAATGGTGGTGGTTTATAGAGGGGTTTTTGGTGATCGGAGAAGAGATGGAAAGAGGGAGAGGAGGGTAGCGTCTGAAACTAGTGTTTGCCGAGAGAAGGAGAAGGATGAGAAGAAAAGAAACGCTTACATGAAGCAAAATTCAATATTTTTTGTTTTTTGATACATATATGTTTTTTAAATTCTTCTGTGATTTTTTTCATGGATCTCACCAACCGGAATTCTGAAGCAATTCGCACGGAATGACTTAGTGAAGGCCTGTTTTTGGTCTAGAATCGTGACAAATTCGAGCAGTAGTTTGTTAGTTGATAGGTCCGTCCATGGATTTCACTTTATTGTCGCGCTTTAATTTGAAAGTTTCGATTTTGCCTTCATGGTTTTAGCCTCTAAACGAGTTTGTCTTTTAAATTTTCATTCATTTCTTCTGCGGCTTATTTCTTGTGTCTCTTCTCCTTCAAAATTCTGATTTTACCAAAAGTTCTGTTTTCAGTTACACTTGTTTTGCTTATTCATGTTATTTTTCATTTTCAAAATAATGTTTCTCATGGTTCTGATCTGAAGTTCTGCTTGCGTTTTATTGCATCTTGTAATTCTCATGTTGGAAATTTCGAGTTTTTTTCCACATGAATTCGGGGTATATCAGTATATGTTGAGATCTGATAAATTTCTCAGTATTGGAGGTGAATTGTTGGAAAATATCTGGATTGATATCGGTTTGAGGGTTTTGGGGATGTTTAATGTTTATTTTACACAATTCTGTACATATATGGTTGATTACGCATTTGTGTTTGATCTCACCTTGGAGGTTTTGGGTTTTAGTTCATTTCTTTTATTACCATTAGGGAGTCCCTTGAAGGTCACTATCACTTTGAATTTCATAATTGTATTTTAACCAATTCAAACTCACAGTAACTTAAACTTTCTCTTGTTTTGAATTGCAGAATGTAGAGAAATTCAATTCCACATCATCTGTCCACAATGATTAGCTAAGGCTTTTTCAAATTTATTCACGCGCAAGATGTTTAATCTTATGTGGACAACTATCATTGGTTTTCTATTTAGGATCTCATGTAATCTCTCTCTCTCTCTCTCTCTCTCTCTCTCTCTCTCTCTCTCTCCCCCTACATAGAAAATCCTTGGATTGGTGTTTTAGTTTCACAAATCGTTAGAATTTTTAACATAATTACACTCACCTAAGCCTCTTGCTTAAGGTGCTTCATTCAATTGTTTTGATTTCTTAGGTCTGTTTCTTCCTGCACTTTTTGTCTTGTTCATGCAGATCTATTAGAACTTAGAAGCCACTTGAGTTAATGCTGTTGATTGGTCGATGTCAAGTGAAGCTGGCAGGATTTTTTTTTGGGACAAATAAAGAATTCATTACCAAAGCAAGGAAGGGGAGGGGTGGGGGAGAGAATACAAGAGAGAGGCACAGGGACTAGCCTAGCAAAGCCAGCAGGCACTAAAGAACAACACAGAAAATGGGAGAAGCTAAGCATTGCAAGGACTAAACCTCAAGTTGGCAGGATTTTAATTGCCTCCATTATTGGAAGTTCATTCTATTTGTCTTGCATTTAATGGCATATTTGGTATGTTTTCCATAAATTTTTGGTGAGATTGTTTAACTAATCTTTCATATGGAAATTGCACGGGCTGCCTATAATACTGCATAGATTTTCCTCCCCTTCAGTATTTCCTCACTAATGAACATTAGCAGATGAAATTATTATATTGACCCGGTGTCTTGGGTGTACTTGAATCCTCTTATGGCTTAGTTGGTGGAAATCACATGTCTTATTTACTGACCGGGTTTTAATATTTTTGATGTTGAAAACTCTAGCTGTTATGGTGCTCTACATTATTATATCGTGCATTTTTTTGGATTTGCGAACAGGAAAATGTGTAGAATAGTTTCAGCGCCTAGTGTTTGCTGAGTTCATGTTGGTGGAGTTTCTCATATATGGCGTTGCTACATTCTTATATTGTGCATTTTTGGATTTGCAAACAGGATAATGTGTACAGTGCTTTGTGTTTGATGAATTCATGTTTGTGGAGTTTCTGAGATATGGTGTTGCAGAAGAGGTTGGACTATGGATTCAATGGCTATCAAGTTCCTGCCATGCCACAAGCATCAAGATCAGCCAGGGTAACTGTTTGTTATAATTTTCTTCATTTTTAGTGTTACTTTTTTTCCCCCCCTGATTTGTTTAGAAAGGACCAATGTTACATACCCCATTTAGTTGGGATAAGGCTGTTTGTTTGTTTTTCAAAGAATATTTCGAACTTCTAACTCTTGATCAATGGTTTTAGGGGAGAGGTTGTGTTAGAAAGAAAGCTGAAATCAATCAGATTTGTGCATTTGACTTGCTAGCCACTGTAGCTGGCAACCTATTACAGGAGGCAAGAAGTTCACCTGCCTCAAGTACTGTTAAACAGGAGCAAGTAGATGAAGAGAATCAATTGAAAATAGAATCCTGTAATCATGGGAGTGTTTCTGCCTCAAAACTCAGCAAACATAATTATATGTCAAAGGAACTCTTACATGTCCAGGGTGTTGGAGGTTCAGGACCCGCATCTGAAATAACAAGTCCCAAGCATACTGAAAGATATGGTTCTGCTGAGGTGTTAGTTGTTGGGAACAGTAGCATTAGTTTTGAAAACTATCCTGACAAAGTAGAGAGAGGCTCAACTAGGTTTGGCAAATATTGTATAGACAAAGCAGAGGATGGGAGTGAGAGACTGGTATATGCTGAGGAAGAAAAGAGTGGAAGAGTGATTAATGGAACCATCCCTTGTACAAGTAGTAGGGAGGATTCTATGGAATTGGATAGGAAACCTCATGCACTGCATGGTTCAGACAGCAGTGCTGAGGTGCCTTTGTGCAGAAACCATGTTCCACGTGATTCTATTCCAGGGCATTGGGATGATTTAGAGGTAGTTAATAGAGATGATGACGAAAATTCTTCTGGTTGCACTCAACCTTGCAAGGTAACTTCAAAGGGCTTCAGTTCTCCACCACATGCTGGAGAATGGAGGATGAGGAAGTTGTCGGCTTCCAAATATTGGAAAATTGCTCCAGAGCTGAAAGATGAGGATATTTTAAACAGTGGTAAGCAATTGATACTTTGTTAGGTTTGTGGTCTCACACTCTTCTGAGTACTTTAGTTCTTCATCTTTGCATTTGAATTTCTTAATTTTGTTCACATAGACAGGGGATCGAAACCTGTTCGCCACAAGAGGAAAAACCCTTTCACACGTCAAAGATCACAGAGGAACTCTCTTTTTAAGAAGAGAAACTTATTTGATAGGAGGTCCATATTAACATCTGACGGTGGGATCAGTAGTGAGGGCATTTCTAACTCATCCATGAAGGGCATTCATGGAAATTTAACGGGTTCAGGTGCAACACTGCATGGAGGTCTATTAATGTCTACACAATCTTTCCTTTTCCAGCTTAAATCCTATCTATTTTGGAAATGAACGTTTAAGTTAGTTGAAGTTTTGCTAAATCATTTATTTCTTCAATTCAGCTAGCGGTGCCTCATCTTCGGTGGCAGGTCAACAAGCGTCCTTCCACTCAAGGGCTTCTCATGGTATGGGCATATTGTTTTATCTCAATTTTGGAAGGCAATCAGCCAAGCAAAAGTTTTGCCAAACATTTTTCTGCTTTGAGTTTTGCTTAGCCATTTTGGGGTGTACAATGCTTGAATAACCAAAGAATGCAATGCTATTTCCAAATTACTGCAAATTTGTTCATTTCGACATACTCAGTCAGGCCAAAGTATCTGAAATTTAAACTATGGGTAGGGGAGCCTTTGATTGAGTAGTTTTTGTTTTATGTTCTGAGATTGGGGAGGTTCTCACATGTGCATTATCTTGCCTTTCTACAGTGAAGCTTCATATCAGGTCCTTTTGTGTGCCAGAACTCTTCATTGAAATTCCTGAAACTGCAACCATCGGTTCATTGAAGGTACGCAATGTTCTCATCAATCTTGTCATGTCATGGTAAAAAAAATGTAGAGACCCCACAAAAATGCAAAAATGGTAGACTCCCCCTTTTCTGTTAAAAGTGTTAATTCTAAACCCGAAAAGACAATTGTATCCTCCTTTATTATATTTCCCAAAAGTAATATAGGAATGGTTGGAGTAATCCAACGTACCCTTTCTTCCCTGTTCAAATCCACCGCATCACCGTCTGCATTTGTCTATGGCCATTTTCATCAGGTAGGAAACAATCAAGTTAAATCAACATTTGCATTTGTGCATTGCCAATATCAAATTGTATGGATATGGACAGAAAAGATGAGGCAAGGAAGAGGATAACTGTAGATGAATGCGAAGTATGACGTGAGTCACATTTAATGAGTAATCAAAAGAGAGCTCAAAGAAACAAAGCATTTGGATATTGGTTTTTCAAGGATGACAATTGGGTTCTGCTTTCTAGATTTCTTTTTCTGGTAGTTTCTTTCCATGGAGGAAGAAAACTGGGGTTATGGTTTAATTGAATCTGTTTGAAATAGGGAAAGAATTTTTCCAGTTGCTCTAAGGCCTGTAGTACTTTCACCTTGATGGGTCATGCTCAAATGTTCTCTTTCTCTCTCTCTCAATCGGGTACTTCCCCTTGATGGATTACTCTGGCAATTTCTTGACCTTCCATTCACTTTAAATTGTTGGTGAGTCTTCTTTCTGTTCTGGGTCAAGTGAAGAACATCCTTCATATGGTTGGCTATTTTATCACATCTTGATACATAGCATTTGGAGTTTTGGCAGTCTGATCAAGGTTGGATGAGTAGAGTCTCTTTTTGTTTCGTTGTAGTTTAATGACTTGAATTACAAATACAAGAGATAACTATTCCTATTTCTTAGGTGACAGCTTGTTTGAGATTTTAGGTATTCTGTTACACATGTGATGGTTCTTAGGGTTGATAAAGAGAAAGGTTTTATGGAGCTTAGCAAAAGAAGGATTCTATCCTGCAACCAGAGAGTAACAGAAACCATGTTTGAATCTTCATCAGAAATCACAGGTTCTTGTTATTGAACGGTACCCAGTTTAATCCAGCCAAAGAACCTAGCAGAAGTGAACTCTTTATCTATCCAACCTTGATGAGTGTAGAAAATGAATGGAAGTATAAGGTCCTTTTTTTCCTGGGTAAATTTGTTGAAGTTTGAGGACATTGCAACGGACTAGGTGCTCTGTTGGCTGAAAAATTCATGTTTCAACAGTTAACCAAATTCTTGAAACTTCCAGGTGGCCAAACCATTCTTGGAGAAAGCTCTTGGAAAAGATGAAACCTTACATTCTGATGATTAGTGGTGAAGATGTTGCCAGACACCTCATCTCTCAATAGGGTTGTGTTACTTACACTGGTTAAGGGTAATTTTTGGAAATACATTATAAAAAACTATGACTTAACAGAATTTACTATAAGAATCGACTAAAGTGTAATTTAAATATATGCTATTTTTGTGGGGTTTCTGTGCTAGGGCAAAGTTTTTGGTGGGTGTCTCTGATGTTCTCCCAAAAATAATCAGTTTTCTGCCTGGTTCCTAGTATAGAAGAAACAGTGCTGGTGCAATATCACTTGGTGGACCAGCACGCTAGGCTTTGGAGAGCCCAACCCAAAAAGAACCAGTCCAGTGGTTACTGATCTGCTGCTCTTCCTTTCGTCTCTCAGTTTTTCTTTTTTGGCTGTTGTTTGCAGAAAAGTAATTGAATGGTGTTTTAAAGAAGAGGAAAAAATGAAGGACATTGCTGGGAGAGATTCATGTGCACTCTGATACCAAATAATGCAGACCTGAGAATAAGCTGCTATGGTGGCTGCGATAGAACTAGAAGAATAGAAAGACTAAGAGATAGGGAAAGAATTTCATAATCTGATTCTCAAGTAACAGGAACTTATCTCTAATTCATTCTAATTATGGCTTGGTGTTGCAAGCATGTATTTGAAGGAAATAGAACTCAAGTCCTAGTTGAAATATGATACTCAAAAACAAAGTTAGACTGGTTCCTGTGTGAGGAAACTAAAACAATTAAAAAAACTAAAATTAGAATGCAATTAATAAACCCAACTCTTGTTGGACCAAAACCCATTGGATCAGTCTACTGGTACTGCATCAAATAGGCTTCCACTCAAGAGAAGTCCTTTAACAAGCATTGGCTCCATCTATGGCAATCTCATATCCTAATCATCCATTTTTTTCTTCTTTTCTTTGGCATGGTTTTGGCAACTCCTGCAGTGCTAGAAACTACTATTCAATGCTCATGTACAATGGGTATTGACATAAGATCGCTTTGTGCCCTTACTGAGTTGGCAGCCTACATTGGACAAGGACTATATACCTTTTGAACCCAAGGAGCAACCGACAAGAAGGACAATCAATCAGGTAAGTGGGCATGAGCTTAATGAGGTTCTTGATGATGAAAGTGATGGCGAGTGACAATAGTGCTGTGTTATTAGCCACATCTTGGCTGGGCAAAAGATTTCCCATGAAGAAGATAAAGATTGGTGCTGTAGTAGTATGGGGCAGTAGTGCCTATTGAAGATCCTTGCAAGTTGAGGTTAAAGAAGAGCCTCATCTGAACCCATCCAAGGTTGTGTGAGTGAACAACACAATCACAAGGTTAATAAAAGGTGTTTGTTCATATTAATCCTTTGGTGGACTGATTAACTGAGTGCAGTGTGATCTTCCTTGAAAAGTCGCCACATTCTTTTGGGGCGCCCATGGTTGTATGAAAAGAAGGCCAAGCATTATGGTAATGAGAAATAAGAATATATATTGTTTTAACACGGTAGACTAGAAAAACAACGCTAATAAATAATGAAGCAGAAATGGGAATAAATCAAGGCAACACTGAGATTTAATTTGGTTTGCATGACCAACATGATGTGCTGTGTCCACAGGAAAAGGAGAAGAACTTTTACTATGTATGGAAGAATATTATGATGGAGATCTCTCAAAACGCTTAAAATGTTGTTAAAAAGCTTTTACCCAAAACCCTAAGGCAAAAAAATCCCAGCTATCACAATGACTTTATATATTGGGCTAGGTAATGTTGTACTAAGGCCTCTGCTTCTACCAAAGATCATCGAAAACAGGACATTCGGGTCACCCACCAAAATATGTCAAAAGCAAGTAAATCTTCAAAACCGGGAATAAGAAGTCCAGTCACACATAACAGAAATTGCTCCCTAGTGAATACCTCATCTATCACTCAAGAATTTCATGGATCCAGTCTTCCCATGGTAAGTTAGCTTGAGGCATTCTTTGAATATCATAGAAGTCTCCGGAGTTAAGTTTTTCTCAAAGGAGTAGAGTTGATTTTATATTAGTTGGCTGGTTGGACTAGCATGCTAGACTTTGGAGACCTAAATCCCAAAAGAACTGGTTCGAGCATTAAGAATTAGTTTTATTACTTTCCAGTTATTGTTTTGGTCTTTTATTTGGTTTGGGTTTACTATGTGGAGTTAGATAGAATTAGGGTGAGTTTGCAAGATTCAGTTTTATCGTCCAACTAGGAGATGTTATTCCCTTCTTTAAATACATGATAATAATGTTGTGAATTGAATAGAAATTTGAGTTTATTCTTTGAGAGTGTTGTTGTCTGATTTCTTTCTCTTGGAAGTTATCCTTATCCTGTGCTGCCCTCCATCAATGCAGCCCCCCCTCTTACTCTTCACCACACTTGTGATTGATTATACAGGTTCAGTCTCCAAAAATAAAAGAATTACTGAGGTGATTTTGAGAGAATATGATTGTTCAATCTCCTTCCCCTTCTCCCACTAGTCCCATCAAATGCAATATGATGCTTGAGGAAAAATGGACCTCTGATTTTATATTCTGCAGCTGAAAGTTATGTTACTGATTGTTGGAGGGCATTTTGGGCAACAGAAAATAGAGCAAGATTTAGTGCCAGGCGCTAAATCTTGAGCTGGGATCTTTAGTTTTAGATGGACTCTTCCTCCTTTGTTTTTGAGTGTGATCGTAAGTCTGCACATATATTATAAATATTAGAGATGTTTTGTTGGAGTAACTCACTTGAATGAGGCTCCTCTCAATCTTCTTCCTTTCTTTCCTCTATTTTTCTGCAACTCTTCTCCTTCATCTTCTTCCTCTCAACCATTGTCTCTTTACTTTTTTATGCCATAATTTACATGGTATCGGAGCCTAGATTACCTTGAAAACATACCTATAAAACTTGAAGGTCTGTCGCTGCAACTTGAGGAACTCCAAAGCCTTGCTGCAGGTGCGGCCATAGAAAAAAATTCGAGGGAAACTTAAGTTTCGACTAGGTGAAAATGGGAAACCTAGGTGGGAAACTGAGAAATTTCGAGGAAACTTAGGATTTTTTGGTGCAAGTTTCGACAGGTTTTAGGGAGTATTTTAGGGTGGGACTCTGCATTTAAGCTAATTAGAGTATAAAGAACACACACATTGGCTGTATTTTGCTAAAAAAATCAATGTAGATATGTCATTTAATGTACATAACATCAATGTAGAGTTGTTCGAGAAGTACACTGTAAACTTAACTACTTAAGTACATTACATTCAATATATGATTTCTAACTTCAAAACATCAAATACAAAGTAACTGACAATAAAAGGAAAGTACAACTTAGTGCCAAGAGGAGTGCCTTGGTAGATCCATCCTGTGAGCCGAGTAGTACTATGCCTATGACATCCTCTCCTTCAACCAATGAATATAGACATCCCATGACATTTTATGCCTATGATTGTCAAGGTAATCGACAACTGTAACTTTATAAGTCTGGTCTTCTACATGCCTAAGATAACTAGTTTGAGGGAATACACAATTTGGATAGGGAAGTCCTGATGGAGGGGGTATTTGGGCAAAGGTGAAAGAAACAAAAAAATTAAAAATATGGGAAAGCTATGAAACTTGCAAGAAAAAGTCTCAGGTTTCCATGAAATTTTCCAAGTTTTTACGAAATTTCCTAGGTTTCCACAATTTCCTATGTTTCCCACGAAATTTGGGATTTTTTTTCCTCATTAACCAGCTGGTCTAACTGGGTTGAACCAGGTTTCGACATGTTTCAAAGAAATTTCGACAATTCGATCTAAACTGGGGATTTTTTTCGGGCCCCTAGTTTTTCGTTTTGAGGTTCCCAAAATGAAAATTTTCGGTGGAAATTTCGCAAGTTTCAACGAAATTTTGTTCTATGGGTATGATAGCACTAGACGCTGCCCTCTTTGTGCATTGAAGAATCGATGATGTGAAGAAGCTTTCAGGCTTTGGTTTGAATGAAAGGATGGTTGCATAGCTTCAATTTTGAAAGGTAAGAATCTGTTTCTGCATTTTTTTGCTTGAAGGATTTTCTAGAGAATTGAAGCTATTGGGTAGATATTGTTTGGAGATGAAACTACTTGTGGAGTTGATAGTGAGGATTGACTGCATTGTTTGTTGAATCTGTGCATCGGTTCTCTCTTTTTTTTTCTTCTTTTCTTTCTTTTCCCCTCTGCTCATCATCTTTGTGAATTTGCATCGTCGAATTTGGTTTGCCTCTTTGTTTTTTTTAGAAACCTAGTAGCGGATCAACTTTTTGTTCTTGATGGTTGACGATTTTCATCTTGGTTCAGACCTAGTTGGTTCGTTTTTTGTTGGTTTAAGATTATGATCCCAATTTGATTTGGTTTTTGGTTTGGTTCAATATAAGTTCTGGTTCATGCTGCAAATTTTTGGTTTGGTTGAACATTTTTTTTTTGGATGATTAGATAATATATTAAATGGAAAGAACTAAAGAGAAATAAAGCATGATACAAGAAAGGGGGGAGGGGGACCAGCCACTAACTAGGGGGCTAGAAAGTGGAGCTAAGACCCTAAGAGACAACAATGAGTCTGTTCCTTGGGGTATCAACAACCGGGGGATGGGGAATCGAGAAAAAAGTCTAGCAGAAACATCAAACTGGATGGCATTCCAAATCTTATCTAGAGAGCGTGATTTGGAAGTCCATCCCGTGAGATTGTATGTGGCACTAAAGACAAGCTTACGGATCTGATCACAAATAGAGATACCAGAAAAATTCCTTAAAACTCAAGACCAGTCATGATCGAAACCCAAGGAACGCCGGGAGCGAGGCCATATAGAAGCAAGGGCTTTTCCCCCCGACAGAGCTGGAGAAAGGGCAGGTAAAGAAAAGGTACTCGAGGTCTTCCAAACCGTTCCAACAATATGGGTACAATTGGGGTTAGCAGGGATATGGTGGCCAATAAGGAAAGCTTGGGTGGGGAGGGCTAGGTTAAGGGCTCTCCAAAGGGTAAGGGAGTGGTGGGGAATGTGACCTTTGAACCAAACCAGGGGAGGCCAAGGGCAAGGGGGAATGGGATTGGAGAAGGTTCTATGCAAAGGATGTGGTAAATGATTTGGAAAGGGTGGGGAGCCAAACAAGGAGGTCTGAGGGGGAAGACAAATTAGAGGGGAGAGAGTTCCAGACTTGTGTGAGACTGTGATGGGGAAGGGGGGCCTAGGACCCATTGATGATGAAAGTGGACAGGGGGTAGCTTTGGGGACGGGGCCAATGAGCGAGAAGAGAATGCCCATTGGATGCCACAGATCAAGCCAGAAAGATGTAGAAGATCCCGAAGAGATTTGGGTAGAGATGGCGTGGAGAGCGCACGGCCTAAGCAGAAGAAGCTTCTTCCAGGTCTAGGAGGAGTTGGAAGGGATGGGGGTTGCCAGAAGGAATTGGATTTGAGGAGAGAAGAGTGGACCCAGTTAACCCAAATAGAATCTTGTTTAGATATAGTTTTCCATATAAGTTTGAGAAGGCAAGCAGAATTGACCTCTTGGATGTGGCGGATACCAAGGCCCCCTTTAGATTTTGGTCAACAGGTATTGGACCAACTTATAGGATGGAGGAAACGTGATGATTCCTGGCCCTTCCAGAGGGAAGCACAGAAAATGTATTCCATGTCCAAGGTGATAGACTTGGGGATAGGAAAGATACCACACTAGTAGAGGTAGGAGGATTGGAGGACTGAGTGGATAAGCTCCACTCTACCCGCACAAGATAAAAGCTTGCTTTTCCAAAGGTGGAGATTCTTGCGGATATGGTCAAGCATAGGGGAGCAATGGTGGCGGGAAAGTCTACCAGGGATGAGAGGAAGGCCTAGATAGACTACCGGGAAGGATCCAGGCTTGAAGCCCGAGAGGTGTAATAAATTAGAGCACAGAGGATTAGAGACTCCCGAGAGAAAGATAGTGGATTTATCGAGGTTGACTTTAAAACCAAAGAGGGACTCAAAAAGAGTGAGAGTCGAAAGAATGGAGGAGATAGAAGAATGATCAGCTTTTGAGAAAATCATAAGATCATTAGCAAAGGCAAGATGAGTGAGCTTTAGGGATTTGCACTTAGGGATAGGAGAGATCAAGAGCTGATCAGTTTTGGACTGGGGAATGCAGGAAAGAACCTCAAGAGCTAGGGGATCCCTGAGTATTGGGCCTTCTCCCATTAAATTCTGGTTCGTGCTGCAAATTTCTGGTTTGGTTCAACATTAAATTCTAGTTCATGCTATGTTTTGGTTCAAAGTGGTTGGTTTGGTTCTATGCTAATTCAAGTTGTGGGTTGCAGTTAAGGTGTTTCTTGGAAGATTAGATCATCATGGTTGAACCAAAGAGTTTTATTACTGAAATCATGACATCTACATCCCATCGTATTTTTGAACAAAAACTTGAAGGGGCTATCAATTTCTATCAGTGGAAAAAGATAGTCCAGGTTGTATTGATTGGTTATGGACAACAAGATCATCTTACTAAGTCCACTGGGAATAATACATGGAAGACTATAGATGCCCAAATTTTAGGACAAATGTTAAACTCCATGGAGAGAAATATTGTTGACTTAGTTACATAGATTGACACAGTAAAGGATTTATGGGAATACCTAAATATTTTGTACTCTGGACAGAATAATCTCTCCTGTATCTATGAGATTTCACTAGAATTTTATAGGGCTGACAGAAAGGGCAGACCTGTGACTCAATATTTTGTAGACTAAAAGAAAATATTTGAAGAGTTATATTCCATTATACCCATCTCATTGGATGTTGTTGAGATGTAAAATCAGTGGGAACAACTTGCAGTCATAGGATTTTTGGGAGGACTTGGGAAATAATTTGAATCAGTTAAAGCACAAATTTTGGGAGGAGATAAGGTACCCTCATTATCTGAGACTTTTTCTATTGTACTTCGAGTGTCCACAGAAAATACACAAGAGTCTAGTTCCTCCACCAATTCAGCATTAGCTTGTTTTACTCCAAATCGCGGCCCTGGTGGTGGGTCAGGTACTCATGGCCATGGGAATGGAGGGGCAGGTAGAAACCCCAATACTCAGGGATCCTATGAAACTGCTGGGAATGTCAAGACTTGTCATCACTGTGGAAAATCAAGACATATACAGAGATTTTATTGGAAGCTTTATGGCAAGCCACCTCAGGTTGCTAACACTACATCATCAAAGACACCCATTACTGCCCAACCTGGGTTGTCTAAACTTGACCCAAAAGTCCTTAAATGTATGTTCGTTGTATCGGTGATGTCCGACGACATCTACAGTCCCTTTTGCTCCTGCGGCTTCTCCACCCTTGCCTCCTCCACTCGTATATCTTGTGGTAAGTAGACATGTAAATGGATAGCTGAAATCCGCCTCCGAATTTGCATTCGTATTTGTTCAAGGGTGTCCATATCTGAAAATTTTCTTACCGGAAATATCTGTATCCGTCCGTTAAGCAACCAAATTCGGATTTGGATAATTGCTTATCGGATCAGATAATATTTGGATAAAAAATTATTCGGATATAGTAAAGTATTCAACATTTTTTTCTCTAAAAATGGATGATAATCGGATTTGAAAACCGGTAATCGGTAATCGGATAATCGAAAATGAAAAATTATTCAATTAGAGTAAAGTATTAAACACTTTTCTTAAAAAAGGGTTGATAATCGGATTTGGAAACTGGTAATCGGTAACCGGAAATTTTAAATCAAAAATCAAAGAAAAAAAATGACAATCACCAATCAATAATTGGATAGTTTATCGGATATTTGATAAAGTTTCGGATTCGAATTTGGATGCCTTCTCTAAATTTTTGCTAGATTCGGATTCGGATAGAGGTTTTGCTAATCGGATTTGGATACTGGTGTATCCGAGTCGAATCCGATCAGTTTATAGGTCTAGTGGTAAGTCCCTCTATTTCTGACTTTGGTGTTCTGATTGCTCTTCGTAAAGGAACTTGAAGTTTTGTTTAGTATCCCATTTCTAACTTCGTTTTAGTATCCCTTTGCCTAAAAATTTGTTTGAAGCCTTGTCTAGCCTTGGGTGGACGGCAACGATGACTGAGGAGTTAGCAGCCTTAAAGGAAAATCATACTTGGGACTTTGTTCCTCTACTTCTAGGGAAAACTGCTATTAGATGTCATTGGGTGTTTGCAGTGAAAGTAAATCTTGATGGTACACTTGTTAGATTAAAAGCTAGACTTGTTGCAGAAGGATATGCTTAAGTATATGGTGTGGACTATTTGGATACTTTTTCTCCCGTTGCAAAGCTTACTTCTATTCGGATCTTGATCTCTTTAGCTGCTACATACCATTGGCCCCTGTTCCAGCTAGATGTGAAGAATGCTTTCCTCAAAGGGGATCTATATGAAGAAGTCTATATGGAGCAACCTCCAGGTTTGTTGCTTAGGGAGAGAATGGTTTGGTGTGTCGTTTGAAGAAATCACTATATGGACTAAAACAGTCCTCACGTGCATGGTTTGGCCGGTTTATTTTAATTGTGACAGAGTTGGGTTTGTCTCGATGCGAGAGTGATCACTCTATGTTCTACCGTTAGTCTAGTATAGGAAGGATATTTTTAGTTGTG
Organism: Hakea prostrata; assembly: GCF_041222555.1. Classification (NCBI taxonomy): domain Eukaryota; kingdom Viridiplantae; phylum Streptophyta; class Magnoliopsida; order Proteales; family Proteaceae; genus Hakea; species Hakea prostrata. The sequence goes on along the minus strand of NC_142601.1, from coordinate 323,622 downwards.
TATGTAGGTGATATAATCATTACTGGAGATGATTCAGCTAGTATTGATGCATTGAAGACTTATCTATAGAAACAATTTTAGACCAAAGATTTGGGAAAACTTAAGTATTTATTGGGGATAGAAGTGGCCCAGTCTAAGAAGGGAATTGTTTTGTCCCAATGAAAAAATGTGGTTTGACTTACTATCTGAAACGGGTAGCTTGGCTCAAATCCTTTGGATACTCCGATGGATCCAAATATAAAACTTATACCTGAAGATGGAGATTCCCATAAAGATCTAGAGAAGTATCAAAGGTTGTTGGGAAGTTAAACTATTTAGTTGTGACTCGACTTGACATTGCTTTTCCAGTTAGTTTTTATCTAACCCTCATACGACTCATTGGGATGCAGTTGTGCACATATTAAGATATCTTAAGAAAGCTCCTACACGTGGGCTCCTCTATACAGATCATGGTCATAGGGTAATTGAATGATTTTTTTTATGCAAATTGGGCTGGTGCACCAAGTGATAGAAAGTCTACTACAGGCTATTGCACTCTTGTTGAAGGAAATCTTGTGTCTTGGAAAAGTAAGAAGCAAACAGTAGTTGCTCGATCCAGTGCAAGGTAGAGTACCGAGCCATTTCACTTGTCACTTGTGGACTAATGTGAATTAGAAAAATTCTTAGGTGAGCTTGGCTTTAGTCATGAGTCTCCTATGTCTTTGTGGTGTGACAATTAGGCAACTATCCACATAGCATCGAATCTTGTCTTTCATGAGCGTACAAAGCATATAGAAGTTGATTGCCATTTTGTTCGAGAGAAGCTTCAACAAGGACTGATCTCCACTCATCATATACAAACCAGAGAACAACTGACTGACTTATTTACAAAATCTTTTGGGGTAGAAAGAGTGAGGTATATTTGTAACAAGCTGGGAATGTTTGATGTTTATTCTCCAGCTTGAGGGGGATTGTAGGAGGGCATTTTGGGCAACAGAAAATAGAGTCGAGATTTAGCGGCAGGCGCTAAATCTTGAGCTGGGATCTTTAGTTTTAGAGTCCATATTGGACTCTTCCTCCTTTGTTTTGAGTGTGATTGTAAGTCTGCACGTATATTATAAATATTAGAGATGTTTTGTTGGAGTAACTCCCTTGAATGAGGCTCCTCTCAATATCAATCTTCTTCCTTTCTTGCCTCTGTTTTTCTGCAACTCTTCTCCTTCATCTTCTTCATCTAAACCTTTGTCTCTTTACTTTTTTATGCCATAATTTAAACTGATGTTATATTCAACATAGTTCATATTCACTATTATGATTTGTATCATATGTTGAACTTCAAGTTCCTATCATGCATTTTATGGCTGGTGGATCACCGGAGTTTTCTCTTGTTAGAGAGCACAAGACAATCATCATATACTGATGGCTTGCGGTCTCATCAGTTTAGTAGCTGAACCTTAGGATGCTTGCCCATATGTGCACCTATTAGGCAGTCACAGCCACATGATATGCGGACATTTTCCCTTTCAACAATATTGTTACTTTTGTCATATATTACTGTTTATATAATTACTGTTCTGCTGGTATGATTTTTTTCTGTAGACAACAGTTATGGAGGCTGTCACTGCTGTACTTGGAGGTGGACAACGAGTTAGTGTACTTCTTCAGGGGAAGAAGGTTAGAGATGACAACAAAACTCTGCTGCAGACTGGAATCTGTAATGAGGACAAGCTGGACAGCTTGGGTTTTATGCTGGAGCCTAACCCCACTAATGTAGCCCCCCCTTTTTGTACTGAATATCCTGCCTCACAACTTCCTGATGAGACACCTCAACCACTAATCAGGTTGGTCTTCTTCTTTCATCTCTAGTTGTAAGGATAGACTAAAATGCTTTATCGAGTTTAGGTTTAATCCTTCCCCATCCATATAGGTCCTGTTCCTTTCTATGGTTACACCTCATTTCTCCAATCTTTTGAAGAAATAACTTTATCTTAAGCTTTGGTGATTGCTTGATAGACTTATACTAATGTTCTGCCAATGAAGTGAATGTTGCATCTTTCGTTCTTTTGGAGAAGGGATATCAAATTTTGTTTCCTTCAACAGAATTACTTGTTGCTGGAAACATTACCACACAATTGATCCACCCGCTTGAGTCACCACTGAATTTGTTTAACCTTATTTACCAGGTATCCAGCCAGTGCTGTTATAGATCCAGGGACTTCCATTGGCTCCCCAGATCCACCAGTGACCAGCATAGCTGATTATGTTGAAAGTAACCACGATTCAGTTCCCTCTCCTGCTGACATTACTGCAGACAAAACATCTGATTCCAGGGCTCTTGTTGCTGCTTCTGCTATGAGTGTTGAGGTTTTGTCTTTGGTTCCATTAAACCGGAAATCTAGGCGATCTGAAATTGCACAGCGCAGGATCAGAAGGCCCTTTTCTGTATCTGAAGTGGAAGCTCTTGTTCATGCTGTCGAGAAACTTGGAACTGGAAGGTGTGTCATGTTTGCCGCATGACCTTGGTCAATCAGAGCACCCCTTACCTTTTTGGGTTCCCAATGGAAGGAACCCTTCTGTAAGAAGGTTCACTGATCTGTTTGATCTGCAGGTGGCGGGATGTTAAGTTACGTGCTTTTGATAATGCAAAGCATCGAACCTATGTGGACCTGAAGGTAAGAAATTGTTATCGTTACTTGATGATATAGCCACACGTAGTTACTTCAGCTGTACACTAAATTATTTGGCCCTAAATTGCCTCTGAAAGTGTAATAGAAGGAACAACTTCGTCGGTAGTTGTACTATTCATATCCCTTCTGGTAGCAATGTGGCAACTCCAGGTCATATATCAAGTTAGTAAACCTCTTAATCAAGCCATGTCAGCTCTGTAAGCCCACACATCTGAGGAAATGTTTCTCATTTTCTTCTATTGTTTGCTAGTATGCCTTTATTTTAGAACCCCCCCCCTAAGTGGAGGCTGACAAAGAGCGGCCCTCTCAGCTTGTAGGTTCTCTGGGCCATGTAGGTTGTTGCTCATTGTCCTTGTTAGCTAATCTGTCCGAGGAAAGAAACACCAAAACCTATCACGGTATCAACTTTGGTGCCCACAACTGATTCCGCTCATTCAAAGATATTTTACTGGTTACATGTTATTGAAAGGGAAAAAAGTGAGGTGAATAGCTTGTCTGAGTCTTTGTTAAAGCTGAAAAACAGAGGACGACCTATATATGAAAAGAAAAATGTATGTATGTTGTGAGTGAAGGTGCAGAGCTTTTGTTTGTCCTGATGCTCACATGATGGTTTTTGGGTTGTGGGGTTGGATGAGCAGGACAAATGGAAAACACTGGTGCACACGGCAAGGATTTCCCCTCAGCAGAGGAGGGGAGAACCCGTTCCCCAGGAGCTGTTAGACAGGGTCCTCTCAGCCCACGCTTACTGGTCTCAGCATCATGCCAAGCAACAGGCCAAGCAGCAGGCAGACACATGCCTCCTCTGAAAAGATTAGAAGCCAAGGGGAGCTAACTGGATGTTTAGAATTCAGACAAAGGCCTCCTCTGCTTCTCATTGTTATTTTGTATAAAGTGAATAATTTCTTTAAATTGATGATGACGAAAAATGGGGTTAGTGAAGCGAACCATGTAATATTCTCACTCACCATCATTCTTACTCAGCCAGACTTTTCCATTTCCATGGAGATGCTGGCAATTCTTGTAAATGTTCTCTGAATAAGACCAGTGTGGTAATATCAGTAAACCTGGACTAGTCCATTAGATTTCATCATTATCATCCAATTTGACCTGAGTTTTTTTTGGTAAAGAATTTGCTCTGAGTCAACTCCTTGAGAATTTGTTCAAAGAAGTCATTAGGGAGATTTCTATGCGAGCACCATGATGTGTGCATGGTAGCCCAGTTGTTGGATTCATCATTAGGGTGGTAGTATCAAGGCTATTGTATTATACTAATGATAGAAATATTCTTGTTATTGCTTCGACTCCTATTCCCAAAAAAGTGGATCCCGCCCTAAAAGCCCGAATAAATCAAATACATGCATTAAGCACGGGCCTTTCCACAACAACGAGCCTTTTCCTCTTCTAACGGGTTTCCTTGGAGCGCTGCGGCGGGGTGCTGCCGCCCCCCCCTCGGCGCCCCCTTCTGGCGCTCTCGGGGGCCCTGGGTGGCTTCGCTCGGCCATTCTCTAATGTCTCAGTGGTTGGATCATATTCTTACTCATACCCCAAAGAAAAAGAAAATCATAATCTTACATTCTTCCATTGATTGTTTTATTTCCTGAAGATTTGTCCAGGTGTGTTTGAACTGGTTGAGGCATCTTAGTTTAACTGAAAATATTTTTGATCATGATGGGCACAAAGTAGACAAACTAGGAGTTGCAGCTCAAGTAGACCATTTGGAGAAATAAGCAAATAGGAAGAGGGGAGAGACATTCCCCAAAAGTAGACAAACTAGGAGTTGCAGCTCAGGTTCATGATTATGGAGCAGTTAATATGTGTATAACATAGATCCACGTATCCTCTTAGTATTTTATCTCTACTTTCCCCAGCCAAAGGACCTGGATAACAGAAAACTACTGCTGATAAAAGAAACGTGCTGAATCTAGATTATCACCCCGTCAGGGAAGTACACCAGCACTCTGTGCTTCCCGACGACTTTACCACTACAAATTCTATGGAACCCATAAGTTAAAAAAAATTGAAAAAAGAACCCATCACCCAACCCTTGGGTCCCCCTATGGTGATGTTCTCTCCTGAAGGGTTGCATATCAGGACTCAAGATGGGTTGGGTTGCTAAACGACAACATTCCCACTTTCTATGCAGTAGCAGAAGCAGAAGCGTTAAAAGGTGGGGACAACTTGAATGTTGTGCATTAAATGTGTGGTATTTGTTAAGATTGAGGTCGAAGTTCGATTTCAATCGTTGACAGCACAGTGCAAACCCTAAAAGGTGACCAACCATGTGTCCTAATTTGGTTAATCCCAAGGCAAAGCTGTAGCTTATGTATTGGTTGATTGGTCTGCTAATTATATGTTTCACAAGTCTTTTCACTCATCTCTCATCACTGCATCCTCAGATTAACTAAACCTAGAAGACTTTAATTAAGTGTTTGTTTTATTTTATCCATAGAAAAAATGGAAAACACCTCAACCAAGATAAAGTTGTCTCCTTTAACAATGATAAGATACTCCTAAGGGACCATGGTGGATCTTCCCACATATATCCCACTTCCAAGCTGTTACTGTACTTTAAAATAATCTTCTTTCTTTCATGCCTCAGGTTCAGGTGTCCCTGCTTGGAATTGGATCAGGAAGTGAGAGATTTCTCAACAAGAGTTAGAGACAAATATTATGATTATTTTAGTCCCTCAAACAGTGGAGAATCACAAATCCTTAATTCCAACGCCCTTTAATTTTAGTTTCTTGTCCCTTCCACAGCTCCACCACTGCTTTTCTTCTTTTTTCGTACGAATTTTTTTTGGGAAATTCTTTTCTCGTACGATGAAAAAGAGAGACACAATTGATACACCCCAGATATTATCTGGTCCATTCTTCCCACCATCCCTTAATTCTCTCTTTCATTTATTTATGAACAAACAAAATTTCAGTGAGGAATGGGTTCTGAATTATATAAATGCATGATCTTTACTTGAGTGGTTTCCACTTTGCAGTTGCACTCGATTGGATAAAGTGATTTAAGAGAATAAATAGCTAGCCATTATTTATAAAAATTATTTTGTGCTGATGACTTGTGTAAAGCTGAAGGAATATATAAAAGGGTGCTTTAGCTAGAAGCCCATCCACATTCATGGAATATAAATCTCAAATGGTACAACATTAGCTGCTACCATCAACTTCTAATTTTCTGTTTTGTGTTTAATTAATGATGATCGAGGTAGTGATTCTAGTGAAAGTGATTAAAGAGGTTGATTGTTTTGTCCCACAAAAGCTTAATTATACATACGCACTGTCGGGCTGTCTTACCATATATCTAAATTATTATTCAAAATCGCCACGTTGAAGTGTACGGCTCACGGAATGAGTATATTTTTTTTGGAATAAGGAGTTCTTATTAAAAAGGTAACTAAATAAGAGAATTACAATCTATAGTATGGTTTTCCGATAGCATTATTACGAACAATAATATTCAAACCAGGAGGCAGGAGGTAACCCTCCTGGGTCAAATTGTATCTCACCGAAGCTTGGAGTAACCCCTGCTAATAAGTCTGCTCCTTGGTTCAACTCACGAACATGGTGTAAGATGAGACAGTCCCTGCAACTCCGTTGAAGTGTGCGAATGTTATTAACCAAAGAATCAAAATATACCAGGGAACTATATGGGAACCCAAGATCATAAGAGTGGCCTTGCGAGAATCAAAGCAGATCTTCGAGCTCCACTCTGTAAAGCACACTCTAAACATGTCTTTATGGCAATCAACTCCATAACTAATATTCGGTCCTCATGATAGCACCGGAAGTAGCAAAGGTGATAGCACCATTGTAGTTCCACCTTAAACAATCATAACCACCCAGTCCTCATTGCACAGACCCATCGCAGTTCACACACAACCAACCAACGTCCGGCAATTTCTATTTCAATACTTTAGAAACCAAAAGTTTCAAATTGACAGCAATGCCCCACTTATTTTGAAAAAGTCTCTATTTCGTGTATTATCAGGAACAAGTTTAGAGATGCCAATGAAACATTGCCGAATATCCATAATAATCTGCCAAACGATGCCAATACTAGTAAACTACTGTGTCGAGGATGAGTTTATAGTCCAATGATCAACTAAGCCCTTCATCGATCCATCCATAATTATAGCTATTTAGTGTGTTTTTTTTTTTTTTGGATAAAATAATCATCTATTTGAATTTAAAACCTCTTACAAAGGGTAACATAACCAACGGGGGTTGGTCCAAGTGGTAAACAACTTGGTTTGCTTAAGCAAGGTTCCGGTATCGAATCCTTGTGGATGCAAAAAATCCCCTCTGGGAGACTCACCCACCACAGCCGACGCGGGTTGAACCACTGGTTTATAAACCGGGGTAGGCAAACCAAAAAAAAAAAAAAGGGTAGCATAAGAAAAGGAGGTTATAAAAAATAAGGGGTAATTTTCATCCAATCGTTAGTTTAGTAAATTTTGTGACAAAAATAACCTTGTGTCCTCTTTTTTTAAACTTAGACTTAATTTTTTTCAAATTTACAAACGAACTCCCTAATTCCTTTGCACGCTGGACAAGAAGACAAAGTGAATAATCTGTGCAGCTACACCCATTTTGAGACAAACCACAAGAAGTAAGAAATTTAAGGGAACTTGGAATCTGCAGATCGAAGAGTAGATACATTCAAAGAGGTGGGCCATATTGAGAGAGGAAGAAGAGGTCAGGTATGGAGAAGCTGATGAAGAGGTGGGCCATACAGATGAGATATCTTCATTTTGTCCACACCATAAGAGGATGCGTTTCCTTTTGGGTTTTCTTTGAATCTTGGAAATGAAGGGACAATGCTCACTGCAAGTGCTCATTTCATATAATAACTGCTGTGATTGGTTCTAGTGTTCTTTTGCTAGCTTGGGCTGTAGCTCAGCTGGGTTGGGTCTTTCATACAGAGAGAGACGAAGAAGAGACACTGGGTAACAAAATGGATAATGTGTCAATGCGATTCCCTCGCCCAAAAAAAATGGAAAAATAAAAACTGACTGTTTTTTGAACTCACAGCCCCCTTCTCACTCCTACTACGTTATCATCGATTAAACCCACAAGGCTTTGTGGGGAAAATCGACATTGCCTTCACCATCTGTTTTTAAACTAGGGAGTTCGTTTTGTAAATTTGAAAAAATTAAGTAAAATTTGAAAAAAAAGACAAAAAAAAGGTATTTTTGTCACAAAATTTATTAAATTAATGATTTCTGTTAAGATGTTCTTATTTAATCATTTTTTAAAACCTCAAGGAAACCACGTGCAAAAGAAACTTAAACCGGACTAAAAATGCCCTGAATCAAACCTAAGATTCCAGATGAAAATTACCCAAAAAAAAAAAAGAGGACTTGAAAACTTGAGAGGCAAAGCATCAGCCATATCATTGCCTACTCTAAGAGTATGTATGAGCAGAATATCTTGAAAGTGTTGTTTTAATTCCCAAATATATTGTATTATATGAGGTTGATGCTAGGATAAAGGAGGAGGTCTTGTTAATGATGTTAATAATTTCTTGGTTTTCTCCCGCAGCTTGCAACTTCTGAATGTGAAGGTCTTGTGCTATAATGAGGGCTTACCTTACAATTAATGAATTTTGATTACCATTATTATTTATCACTAACAAAGTAACTGCTAGAACAAATACCATGAAATAGCAAATAAAAAATAAACAAAAAATAAAATATACAGATATTTAATGTGGTTCACACACCGATGTGGTATACTACGTCTCATGGGCAAACAAGAAGAATTTTTCCACTATGTAGAAGAAGAACAGAAGGAGATCACAACCAATCATCAAGAATATCGTTACAAGAACTCTCACCCAAAACCCTAATTGAAAATTTCAAATCTCTCAATAATGTGGTAGGCAAACATATGATACATACATATATATATATACCTGGGGGTCCCCCCCCTTTTTCCGGTCATTAGTCACCCACCAAAATATGTCAACAAGAATTCGGGTCAAAACATAACAATAACTTCGGCCTTCTGCACAATCTGCGACTTTTCTACTATATCCTAATGCATTTAGATATTAGAAAGAAGAAAAAGGAAAAAACTGATATGTTTTTTTGATAAGAAAAAAATCTGATATTTTGTTCAGCAGACACCTATTATGCAGGTTCTAGGCAAGACTACAATGTATATTGTAACAAGGCAATCTTATCGATATTCACACTAATCTAAATTGATATTGAAGATGTGGTATCATCAATATCGAAATTAAGTCATATTTTTCTTTTAGTAAAAAAATTACAATCTATCATACTAGCATCGGAATATAACACAAAGACAATAATTATATCACTATTATATGACTAAGCAGAAATCTATCACTCAAAATTCGAGTCAAAAAAATAACTTGAAGATTACGAATTAGACATGCAGGAAATAATAACATTACATAATGTGATTGCTGACAATCTAAGATTCAAATTGAGCTTAAGGTGGTGAATCCAGTGGTCCAGACCACATTCCACAAACATCATTAGTGGGGCATAATTTTTATTTAAAAAATGTAAACAACAAGAGAATATGTTTTGTCCTCTATCCAAATAATTAAATCAGTGGTGCCAAAAATTTCCATATGGAACCTACCATGTGAGTCATTGAAACCCATACACATATGGAACCGTTCTTTTAGAGAGGCACGCCTTTGAAAAGGTTTGCAAAAATAATGTAAATTAACAAGTGTCAACAGCACGTGTGATTAGCTGGAAGTTCTAGGCACGTTACTATAGTCACTATCCTTAAGACGTAATTTGCCACCACGGAAGGTGCTATAAGGTATCGGCGAACCATCTCTTTGGATACAAAGAATCTCAATTCAAAGTTGTTTTCCCCAGGTTTTGCAAAGCACAGACAAAATCCGAGAATAGAGGAAATTTCGGTTATTATAGTCGCTGTCATTAAGATGTAATTCACCTCCACAGAAGGTGCTCTAAGGTACCGGCAAACCGTCTCTCAGAATACAAAGAAGCCCAACTCAAAGTTATTTTCCTCAGGTTTTGCAAAGCACAGTTAGCTTTAACAACCTCGTGGTACCCTGCCCTAATACAAGCCTAATACAAGAACAGAGAAAATTTCGATTACTATAGTCATTGTCCTTAAGATGTAATTCGCCTCCACATAAGGTACTGTAAGGTACCAGCAAACCGTCTACCAAGATACAAAGAAGCTCAACTCAAAGTTGTTTTCCTTAGGTTTTGCAAAGCACAAACAAAACCCAAGAACAGAGAAAATTTTGGTTACTATAGTCGCTGTCCATAAGACGTAATTCACTTCTGTGGAAGGTGCTATAAGGTACTAGCGAACCGTCTCCTATGATACAAAGAAGCTCAACTCAAAGTTGTTTTTCCCAGGTTTTGTAAAGCACAGACAAAACCCAAGAACAGAGAAAATTTCGATTACTATAGTTGTTGTCCATAAGATGTAATTCATTTCCATGGAAGGTGCTATAAGGTACTAGTGAACCATCTCTTAGGATACAAAGAAGCTCAACTCTGTTTGTATGGGTGCACATCTCTGTAAGGATACAAATGCTTATGTTCAAATTTGAGCCATTAGATTGTTCGACCGCACTATCTTACAGTCTAGATTGAACCATCGAATAGAAATGCATGTGTGCGCCAAAAGCGCCTACACAGCCCAATATGACACCCCGAGTGTGGGCTGGTGCACTCGGACGGTATGCCAATTGCCGTGTTTTATTATTATAAATTAAAGTTAATAGAGGCGCCTATTAATTAACTTGAATTCCGACTTCTCGGTTTTTGATGTAGGACTAAATAAAAAAATATATTTTTTAAATAAATATAAAAAATTTTATTTATTTTTGGTGAACGGATATTTAATTAGAAGACGGGCAAGAAAAACCCAAGACTTCCTGATTACAAAGATCGAGAAGCCAATGAGTGAAATTAGACCATACAGTTTGACTTGCCACGGACTGGGCCTTCCTAACTAGGGAATTGGATATACAGTTAGCCCACCTAGAAACATAGTGAACCGACTACGACGGTTCACGATCGATCAAAAACCGGATATCCTCCACCACACGCAGGGCACCCGAATATGAAAAGTTTTACGTGCTTATAAATCTAATGAAATAAAACCTTTATTTTTTTATTATATTAAAAATAATACAACAAATAATACTCAAATTAAAACTCTTTCTAATATATATTTACATGTAGGGATTCCAAGTCAAGAGTGTATTATCAATCTAATAAATGAACCTGATCTGCAGTTCCTCTCTTGGTACAACTGTACAAGTAATCGACAGTGGAAAGTTCATAAAAATCTGCACAACAATTGATTAAGAAAACCATTCAGGTTCAAATTCCTGACATACACTAGTATCTCTGGACAAACATTCTTTTTAAATTTTTGGTATCTCGAAGATTTAGGTTACTTTGGTTGTTCAACACCTAACTTGCAGGTCAGGAAAAAACAAACTTTATAATATATATATCTTGGGATAATAATGTAGATGTTTTCAAAAAATCTACATACTTCCCTTATGTGTCATATATAATCATAAAAAACATCCATAAATTGTTATTAACTACTGAGTCTTTTCAATAAGTTGAATTACAATATTAATGCATACATGATGATCTAGCTTCAGGATTCAGATCTTGGGTTTCCCAAGGCTAATCCATTAATTAAAGTTACAACTACTTTCTATGGATGAAGAGGGAAAAAACAAAGTTTTCTCATGTGCATTCTCTCATTAACCTTTGCATTTGTGATTGGATATGACATTTAATAAGATAATTAGCTCGGTTTCTAATGGATTCTAGAGGCTCAACACCCCCACAGCTTTTTCTTTTTTTTCTCTTCTCTAGAAATAATTAATGTAGCTCTTTTGAGTCTGTGCAGTGGTTGAGGATAAGGATGGAGAAAACTTACACACGCCATATAAGAATGTGTGTGAGAAAGTCCACTTAGAGATCGATAGTTGGGCATGAAGACTTTATGTAATAAGAATATAATGACACTTGTTATATAAATTGTGAAAGTCTCGTGATAAGCTACTTTCATGAATTAAAAAGGAAAAAGGTTTAGGTATACAGATTATGGATTAGTAGAGTAATATAGTATTGTTTACCAGGTGTAATGCTTTTTATGCTGGACATAAATGCTTTTTATCTTAACCTTTTCACCTTTATGTCTTGAAATTTCAGACCACCTAATTTGTGCTCAAGATTACACTTCATAATCTCCTGAATCTTAAGAATCATTTTTATTTTTTTATTTTCCAACTTAGTTCCTTTTTTTCCCATAATCTTTCTTATAAATTAACTTCAATTTTAGCAGTTTTTTCCCAGATAAGTCACTGGGTGAAAGTGGGGATGGAGAAGAGATGCATGGTGACAAAGACAATCTGGTTCTTGCTGTTGGGGTTCAAGAATAGGGGTGGGGAGAGGGAGTTCGGTTCGTCTGTTGACCATGAATGATAGGGGGACGCCCACAGAATTCGAGTGATAGGATTTATTTTTTAAAAATATTTTATTATTTTTACTTATGGTCCCACATAATTTGTGATTGTAATATTGTCGAAGAAGCATAGAGTGCTTTCCATCAAGGGAGAGAATCCACATTGGGAAAAAGGAGAGGAATGCTAGGGTTTATATTCGGGTGAATATCGTAATTTCATAAGCTCAATAGATTATATTGAATTTACATTTGATCTCAAGTGATATAAGAGGAAAATTTTTCTCTAAGTTATTTTTTATAAAAATAAAACAATTATACATAAATTTTTAAGCGAAGAACCAAGCTCAAACAGTTATAAAAATTGAATTAAATATATAAAAGTTACTAGGAGTTGGTTGATTGATTTCTCAATGTTCCCAGTAATTTTTTTTTTTTTTTAATTTGTCATTTCATTTACCGTTTTAGCTTAAAATATTTATTCTTTAAATAAATAATATTTACTTTCTTAGGGTAAAAAAATATTTATTTAGCATGGGTCGCTCACATAGGCTGTAAAGAGGAAAAGGAGGGAAATGTTGAAGTCAGCAGAAAGCAAAGTGACACTTGTACTCATGTAATCCGACGGCTCAGATTCAACCACTTGCCTCTTTTCTATAACTTCGTTTATATATTCCGTGATTCCCTCCCTTTCGATTAGCTAAGAAACAGTGGAGACTGGAGAAACCCAAGGGCTGCTAAGCGTTTCTCGTTTCCAGCTTCACTGTTCTTCTCTTCTCTTCTCTTCTCTTCCTTTCCCCTGATCCACAACTCTTCTCTGGTTTCTTGAAGTCTCTCTTCTCTTCCTTTCCCCTGGTTTTTGCTTCTAGGGTTTAAATCTCATTCGAAGATTGAAGGTGGTACACCATCTTCTCTCGGATTAGCTGTCTCATTGTCATCCTCAAAAACTGATTCTTGAATTTGTCAACCTCTCCAAGTCAGTTTTCTCCTCAATAATCCTGCTGCTGCTTCTTAGTAGAGTTTACAAACTCGGGCTTTAAGTTGTTAAATATGGACAGTGGTGCACAATATTTGAATCCTTCGTAGTTAATTTGGTTAATTGATCATTTGGATTTGGAAAATTACTCGAGGATAGATGATTATGGATCCGTGTCTTGCTGAGCTTTTTGCTCCAATAAATGGATTCAGAGCTGATGATTGGTCCAGTTCTTATCAAAATCTGGGCAACGGGCTCAAACTCGAAACACCCTTGCTAAATAGTAATTTTGTCGATCTTCCATTTCTTGCTCATTCTAATGAAAACACTCGTGATAATCTCGTTGCTCCACCTCCTCCGGTCTTGGTACCTCCTGAGAAAGATTGCGATTTCTCTGATGTGGTTCTTAACTACATCAACCAGATTCTTATGGAAGAAGACATGGACGAGCAGACCCGCATGTTCCAGGAGTCCACCGTCCTTCAAGCTGCTGAGAAACCCTTCTATGACATCCTCTGCGACAACAACAAGCAGCCGCATTCACCAGAGCTCGAGCCCCTGCCCCCGTCCTTGCCGGAGCCAGAGCTAGAGCCAGAGCCAGAGCCAGAGCAACCCCATTTCTATATAGATAACCACCCCGAGGACCATTTCACAAACACCTTCAGTAATGGTAACACTCGTCGCAGTCATGGTTTAGGCCAGACGCTGCAGGGTTCGAGCAGGTTTTCTGTTTTCGGCGAATACAACTCTTCCTTCTGGACGGAAGCAGTTCCCCCTTACCATACCTCTCTGTACGATTCCCTTTCATGCTCATCCGTTTCCTCCAATGATGGTGGTGTCACTCTACAGGTTCCTGGTTTGTTTATAAGTGAGAACGTTACCCAGTTCAGGGGAGGAGGAGAGGAAGCTAGTAAGTTCCTTCATTATGGTAAGGAGCTCATACTTAATCCAGAAAAGCGTGAAATCTGTTCACTACCTAAGTTGAAGCCGGAAGCGAATTCACTCAATGGGGTTTTCAACGTAGAGGACTTTCAAAATTCAAATTCAAATCTTCAACATCTTCTATACAAGGGAAAGAAGCATATTCAGGGTGAGGGCTCGGAATCAGATTTAGAAAGATGGAGAAGAAACAAGCAATCAGCAGTTTACACGGAGGAGCAGGAGCGGACGGAGATGTTTGATATGGTGTTGCTGTCTCAACCTGGAGGGAAGTCTACACTTCGTGAAGCTTTGCAGAATGGAGTACACAAGAATGTTAAGACGCGTGGTAAGAAAAACGGGGGGGACAAGAGGGAAGTCATAGACTTGAGGACCCTTCTCATCCATTGTGCAGAGGCCGTCGCAGCTGATGATCAAAGGATTGCTAATGAACTTTTGAAGCAGATCAAGCAACATTCCACTCCTTATGGAGATGGGTTCCAGAGGCTGGCTTTCTATTTTGCAGACAGCATTGAAGCACGCATGACTGGTACAGGAAGCCAGCGTTACATAGGTCTCTCCAACTTAAGGCCAACGGCTGCAGATATTCTCAAGGCTTACCATCAGTATCTGGAAGTGTGTCCATTCAAGAAGCTTTCTAACTTCTTTTCGAATGAAACCATTTTGAATGTGGCTAAGAAAGCAACTAGGCTACACATTATAGATTTTGGGATCCTTTATGGTTTTCAATGGCCTTCCTTGATACAGAAACTCTCCAAGAGACATGGAGGACCACCCAGGCTTCGTATAACTGGGATTGAAAATCCTCAAAAGGGTTTCAAACCATCATCAAGAGTTGAGGAAACTGGGAGGCGATTATCTGCATATGCTCAGAGTTTCGATGTTCCTTTTGAGTATAATGCAATTGCACAGAAATGGGAAACAATTCATCTCGAGGATCTCAAGATTGATCCTGACGAGTTGCTGGTTGTTAACTGTATGTACAGACTTAGGAACCTGTTGGACGAGACCGTCGTGTTGGATGCTGAGAATCCAAGGAATGCAGTTCTGAAGCTGATCAGGGAAATGAACCCAGCTGTTTTCGTCCAAGGCATTACCAATGGTGCCTACAATGCGCCCTTCTTTGTCACTCGATTTAAGGAGGTACTCTTTCACTTCTCTGCATTGTTTGATATGCTTGATATGACTCTTTCACGGGAGCTTAACGAGAGAATGTTGCTAGAGAGAGTGATCTATGCTCGGGAGGCAATGAATGTGATATCGTGCGAGGGGTTAGAGAGACTAGAAAGGCCTGAGACATACAAGCAGTGGCAGATCAGGAACAAGAGAGCTGGATTTAAACAGTTGCCATTGAACCCAGTTATCATGAAGAAGGCCAGGGATGAGGTGAAATCAAACTACCACAAGGATTTTGTTATCAATCAAGATAGAGACTGGATGCTGCAGGGATGGAAAGGACGGATTATCTACGGGCTTTCATCTTGGAGACCTTCTGAATGATTCTTCTTTTCTTTCCAGTCTGAAGAATCAAATGTGTTGTTCTTCTGGCCATTTCAGGGCCCTGATTGATGCGGGTTTTTTCTTCTTTTCTTTTTAATGAGAAACGGATAAATGTTGTGGTAAATACATAGTTTTGTTACATCCATATCTCTACTACTGTCATTAGTGTATTTAGCAGTAGACCTGTAAATGGATAGCGCTTTCGAATTTTCATTCGTATTAATTTAAGAGTGTCCATATTCGAAATATTTCTTACTAGAAAATATCCGTATCCGTCTGTTAAGCAACCAGATTCGGATTTGGATAATTGCTAATCAGATCGGATAACATCCGGATAAAAAAATTATCCGGATACAGTAAAGTGTTCAACATTTTTTCTCTGAAAATGGATGATAATTGGATTCGGAAACTGGTAATCGGATAATTATAAATAAAAAATTATCCGGTTAGAGTAAAGTATTAAATATTATTCCACAAAAAAGGGCTTGTAATCGGATTTGGATACCGGTAATTGTAAATTGAAAAAAATGACTATCACCAATCAATAACCGGATAGTTTATCCGATCGGATTAATATTGGATATCCAATAAAGTTCTAGATTCGAATTCGAAGCCCTCTCTAAATTTCTACCGGATTTGGATTTGGATTTGGATTCGTATAGCAGTGTATCTAAGTTGAATCCGATCCGTTTATAGGTCGACTTAGCAACAAGGTCAGTGAACCATTGCAGCTAAGTGAATCATTTTTCAAATGTGGATATTTAAACGGACCAAGTTTAGAGTGCCTTGATGCCTTCAATGTAATGATGAAGGGATTTTTATTTGCAGCAGCCCCGCTGCATGCACCTGAGGGCCAGGATTTTACCACGTGTTTAAAAAATATCCAAAAGTCTTAAATCAACTAAATAAATATGGATGTAAATAAAATTTATTTTTTACATTTAAAATATTTTTACTTATAAAAAGAGGTTTATTATTTTTTACATTTACAACACAGATCCTGAATCTACCTGATCCCAAACCCCCATTTCTCAATGATTTGAAGATAAGCAAATAAAAATCCGTAATGACTCCAAAGTTCAGACATCCCTAAACGCAAAAGTAAAAGACATTACAGCTGCACCATGACCATTACCCATTTGTTGGGCAAAAGAAAAACATTGTTTCTATCAATCATCTTCTTCCAATGTCCTAAAAATCAAATCTTGTTCATCATCGGTTGTATAAATAATGGAGATTATCTAAGTCTCTTTGAAGGTGAAGAACTCAAGGTGGAAGAAGAAAGAAGAAGATGATGACTAAAGCCTGAAACTTGCAAAATCCATCCATAAAAGAGGACTAAACAACAACATTTAAAAGAGAAGCTACCCAGAAAAGAAAGAAGCTTCATATAGGATTCAGGACTTGTTATAGACAAATTGACGCGAACCATTGAACCGCAACAAACTAGCCGAGTCGGACCAATGATACAAAGCTCGATGCAGACAAGACACATTTGCATGGTCCAAGTAACGGCACTTCCCGGAGCAGACATCGGCAGATAAGGCAGGGACCATAAAGTGTGATGACAACTGCTATCACTTGATGACTTTTCAGCCAAATCGACGCTGGACGGAGATTTAGAGCATCCTTTCTCAAACATCATACCTCAGCATTTAATTCAGCATTAAATGCCCTAAAACTCATTAAAAGCCCGACGCAGGCTGGAAGCTTCTCATTCGCCATGATGCTGCATCGAGTATTGTAAACCTCCTTTTTGTTCCCCTAACCGAGGTACAATGTCACATCTAGGATCAAACTCATGCTTACCTCTTGATTCACCTGTGGAGTCAACAACTGTCTCTGGAATAACGCATAGCAACTTGTGATATTGTCCTATCTTTATACCATATTTGACCCAACTGATACGATACATCTCGATATGTCCCTCTATTGAATTACACTAAAATACATTAGCCAGAGCGATACAATACTCGATACAGGACAATACGTCTCTTAAAATCACCTGACCGATACGATACTCGATACCGATACTTTAAACCTTGGTGTTAGTGTTTATATGTAGATCTCATTCTTAAATGTGATGTGGAGTACGCAAGTAGAGTAATCCTTATTCTCAAATTCTCAAATTCCCAAATTCTCAAATCCTTTACCCATCTGGGTAGAGATCTGTTGCTCTCGTTCACACAATTAGAGTATAACTTACTGAGATTTCTTATTCATTTTAGGTACTTAGAGCTGGATCCTATCACAAAAATATCAGAGAGACCTCCCAAGTGTGACACATTAAATTTGTGGGTCACTGGAAGTATCTTTTCTGTTTAAGGGACACAATGTCAGAAGAAATCAGTTGATTAAATGGGTGGCCCCAAAACCTTCATTCTTTTAAGTTGAATGTTGATGGATCACACTTTTTAAAGAAAGAAGGGTAGCTGGATATGGAGGAATTACAAGGGATCAATGGGATTGTATGTTGTTTTGTTTTGTTTGTGGAATTGATGCTCAGGACATACTCATTGTTCAAGCTCTAGTGATGAGGCAAGCTTTATTGTGGACCATTGACTTTAAACTGTCTACGATTGAAGTTGAGAGTGATAACCATGCTCTCATTTGCATTATGAAGAACCATCCAGATGAAACATCTTGGAAAGTAGTCCCAATCATAATAGATATATTACGATTAACTGCTTCACTCGAATCTCTCTTTTAGACATGTACTTTGAGAGGTTAATATGGTTGCAGATGTCTTGGCAAAAGAAGGTGCTCTTACCCAAGATGCATTCTTAACAATTCTCTACCCAAGGAAGAACAACAACCTATGGTTAATTTTAAGAATAAACTCCTGCAAAAGGATGAACTAAGATCTGTAACAATTCTTGCAGTTACAAGATTTGTAGAAGCCAAGATAAAACCATTTCCCAAAATGATGAACCAAGATCTGCATCTACAAAAGATGTTGTGATGCTGTAGATTATAAACTACTTAGTATGGTTCAAACCTAAAAAGCCCAATAGGATCATATAATGGATTCTTCGAGCCCTAGTTCTTAGAAGCCATGATAAAAACATTCCCAAATGATGAACCAAAATCTGCATCTAAAAAAGAATGCTATAGATTATAAACTACTTGATATAGCTAAAAAGACCAATAAGACCATATAATGGATTCTTCAAGCCCTAATTTGAAGGAGATTAAGGTTTCTGAAGAGCCCTTGACCCCTGAAGTGCAGGCATTGTTCCTAGAAGAATCAAAGTCGATAAATGCTGATCCACGACTAGGGTATAAGAGAATGGATGATTTTTTAAGTTAACCCTTTGAGAGAAGGAAACGGCAATGGAGTTGGAAGAAGAAGCAGATGGGTTGTTCTTCCTTGAGTAGAGAATTGTTGATTCTTAGAGTCGGGTAGATTTAGGAATTTGTTTTCGCAAATTTTCAAAATAACAAGCAAGGCCAGCTGTGGCAAAATAGCTAACACCCCTACCCAAAAAAAAAAGTAAAGAAAGAAAGAACTACATGTCTGGTTCTGCATAATGATTTTCCAATTAACGCTAACACTAATCTATAATGCTAGGCAATTAGGTCATGGTTGTCATGGTGTTGGCAGCTAGTGCTGCCAAAAAAAACCGTTTGGTATAGCAAGAAGCAAGCGAATGCCTTGTACACTACAGATTTCAAATTCACGGGTTTATTGGCGCTGCTAATGTGTTCAGAGTAAATTCCAAAAGAAAAAAATTGATGGAAACTAGTATTTTGTCAAGTAAAGGTTTTACAAAAATTGATTTCGAGCGATGATCTCAACCAGAGGATTTGTGGCAAGCATTGTGTGGCTGCACATAAACAAAGCAGATTGGGAGAGCATGAAATGGTTTTTACTACAAGAATTTTGTTATGCAAACATGTACTCCATCCCCTAACCGTTTCTATTTCTTGGGGAAAATTACAAAATTTCAAGAGAAAATCCCGAATGCATAATATGAAGGCATTCAAAAAGGAAAATTTTCTGATGAAATAAAGAAATTCTCTAAGATAGAACTAACCACAAAGAACCTCTGGGAGTACAACCGAGCAGAGTGCCCCTGTTGTAATGATGGTACTTTGGATTGTCATTTCTCTCAGAGGTCCAATGAAACAGGTCACCATCCAGAAATGCAGTGGAGCAGAAAAGCTTGCTAAAAACAAACTGACACTAGGATAAAACATACTACAGCAAATGTATAATTCTAAACCACAAATACAATTTCTCAGAACCTTGATGCAAAAGGAAACAACAGGATTCCAAATATGTTAAAATAATCACCTGATAGCATCAATCACTTTTGCACTGGGCTTTTGGGGATCTTAAAACATTCCAGTCCAACTTCTCAGGCGTTGGTTGCTTATGAGAGTCTTTAACTACTCAGTGTTGAACATCAATTGCCTTCACTGCTCACAATTTTTGGATTTTATTTGGGTGTGCTCCCTCGTCAACTTCTGGTTGTTTCCTTTTTTGGTCTACATCAGAGTCACTAACTGGTCTAGATACATCCGAGCCCTCTGATCTGATATGTGAAGATTCATTCTCTCTGTGGAAAATGAAATCAGAGCATCAGATGCGATGTTTAGCACTTTCCGATCTATTGGCTTGGAAGAGTGACTTGGATCAAGATCTCCATAGTTTACGACAACCTAACTTACTAGAAATACTAACAAGCCAAAAGAAATTCAAGGCCAACCAAAATACATACCTATCAGAACTGGTCTGGTTGCCTAAACTTGCAGTAGATGCTTGTGACTGACAGGGTGTTGTGCCTTCGTCATTCAATTTCTAACAAGACAAGGCTTTGATATAAGGAGGGAAAATGCCACAAGAGAGCATAGGTGATGACAGTGTTTGAATCGTCTCAAAGTCACTTGACCTTGATACTCACATCAATAGAAGGATTAAAACTTCGAAATGACATCCGACCCTTTAATGCCCCTGGATGAGGACTCCCTTCCATTATGACTACGCTGGAGGCAAGATCAGGTAAGAAACAGATTTCCAGTCATCCAACAAATTTTGCTCCACATAATAGCATGATGAGTACAGATGCATTACTCAATGAGTCAATTTCTAGACACTAGAATGCAAAGATTAAGGAAAATCTAGTATGTCC